>NW_027287675.1:0-258957 GCF_047511675.1 Marmota flaviventris | reverse complement strand
CCCTAAACAGACTCTGAATCTAATAATTACCTAGCTCTATACCTGATTCCTACCCTAAACCTAACCCTTACACTAGACCTAGCCATTAAACTACCCCTAACACTATCCCTAACCAAAACCATAGACCTGACCTTAGCCTTAATGCTAATCTTAGCCTTAACAATAACAAAAACATAGCCCTCACACTAGCCCTAAATCTAAACTTAATCCTAACCCAAACCCGAACCTTATCCCTATCCCTAAATATAAACCTCTCCCTAGCACTGAACCTAGCTATATAACCCCATCCCTTCTCCTAAAACTAACCCTAACCCTAGCCCTAACCATAGGCCTAAACTTAACACTAATCATAGCTCTAATACTAGCCCTATTTGAACCCTTACCTTAACACTCACAATAGCCCTAACCTGAGCTCTGACACTAGCCATAGCCCTAATCCTAGATCTAACCATAACTCTAAATCTAACCCTAACCTTAAGCCTAAACCTCATTCTACCACTAGCTCTAACACTATTGCTAATCCAAAAACTAACCCTTCAAGCCCTAGCCCTAAAACAAAAACGGAGCCATCGCTTTAACACTAAACCTTAACCTAAACCAAAACCTAACCAATAAATAGTCATAACCCGAGCTCTAATTCTAGTCTTAGGCCTAAAACTAACCCTCAACCTGACTCATATCCAAACACAAACTCAGCTCTAAATATCACCCTAATCCTAAAACTAATGCTAACACTAGACCTAGCCAAAACTCTAACCCTAATACTAACCCTAATTGTAACCCTAGTTCTTACATTGGCCTTAGCCAAACCCTAGCCCTATCTTTAACACAAAAATAGACCTAATCCGAGACCTAACACTAGATTTAACCCTAACTGTAACCCTAAAACAAGCCCTAAACCTAACTCTAGTCCTAGCCCTAATCCTAGCTCTAATCCTATCCATTACCCTAAGCCAAACCCTATTCATACTGCTAACTCTCGTTTTAATCTTAATCCTTAGCTAAACCCAAACAATCACCTTATTACTAGTCCTAAACTAGCCCTCATTCTAGATCTAACCCTAACCCAAACCTCACCCTAACCTTCACCCTTATTCTGACCATAACACTATTTATAGGTCTAAACCTGATCCTAAACCTAAATCAAAACCTAAAACTAGCCGTACCTGTAACCTTATACCTAAACCTAACCCTAACACTAGCCATAGACTTAAATCTAATCCTAAATCTATAACTCTAGCCTTTGACCTAAACAAAAACTTAGCCCAAGCTCTAACAATAACCCTTTACCTAAAACAAACACTAACACTACTACTAGACCTAAACCTAGTTCTATTCTGGCTTTCACCCTAACACAACTTTAACCTGAACACTGCCCCTGACACTAACATTAAACCTAGCTATAAACCTGGACCTAACCAAAAACCTAAACCTAACAATAGACCTAGCCATAACCCTAACCCTAAAACTAGCTCTAATCAGAACCCTAGATCTTACATTACACATAGCACTAACCCTAGGCCTAAACCTAACACAAAGCTTAACTCTAATGGAGGCCTAAACCTACCCTAAGCATAACAATCACCCTAACCCTAACCCTAACCCTAGTACTAACCCTAACCCTAACCATTGCCTTAGTTTTAACCCTAGCTCAAAGCCTAACCCTTAGCCTAAACATAACCCTAGCACTATCCCTAACCATAACCCTAAACATAGCCCTAATCTTAACCTTTAACCTAGACCTAACACTAGCTCTAACCCTAGCCATTACCCTAACTCTAACCTTAACCCAAATAATAATAACCCTATCCCTAACCCTAACCCAAAACCTAAACCTAACCCTAGACCTAAACCTAAACCGAAACCTTGCCATAGCATTAACCCTAACTCAAACCCTAACCCTTACCCTAAAACCAACAGTATACCTATCCCTAAAATTAAACTTAAACGTAAACCTAACTCTAACCATAAAGCTAACCTTACATCTAACCCAATCTGTTACCCTAAACCTAATTTTAACCCTAATGAAAAACCTAGCCCTAACCTTAAAAAAACCCCAACAAAATCACTAAACCTAAACCTCATCCTAGACCTAATCCTAGCTCACAATCTAACCTTTACTCTAAATCTAATGCTAAACCTACTCTAAGCTAGGGTTAATAGCACTACCCCCAAACCTAACCTAACTCTATCCCTAATCCTAACCTAAACCTAGCCCTAACCATAGCTCTAACCCTATATTTATCCATATGATAACCCTAATCCTAATTCTAACCCTAGGCATAACCCTAACCCTTTTGCTAACCCTAAAGCTCTCCATTGCCCTAAACCTACCCTGAAACCTAAACTTAACCCAATTAATTACTCTAACCCCAACTCTAAACCTAATGCTCATTTGAGCCCTATCCCTAATCCATAAACTAAAACAAACCCTAACTCTGATCCTGACCCTAAAAATACACCTAGCTCTAAACCTGACCCTTGCCCTAAGCATAACACTTACACTACAACTAGACACAAACCTAACCTTAAATCTACTCCAAATTGTAACACTAGACCTGGCATTATTCTTAGCCCTAATTCTAGACCCAACCCTACAACAAACCCTAGCCCTCATTATAGCCCTTAACCTAGCCTTAATCATAACCCTAACCCCAACCCTAGCCCTAACCCTAACCCTAATTCTAAACCTCACCCTACCTCTAAACCTAGTTATAACACCATACCTTACGTTAAAATTAACTATAACCCTAGCCCTAACTCTAGACCTAAGCTGAACACTAACCCTATCCCAAATCATAGCTTTAACTGAGCCCTATCCCTAAAACTAACTGAAACCCTAAGCCTAAGACTAACACTAACTCTCACCCTAGACCTAATCCTAGTTCAAACCCTATCTGTTACCATAACCATTACCCTAGCCCAAACACTTCCTTATAGTTAGATCTAGACCTAATCCTAAATCTAACGCTAAATCCAAATCTAACCCTAACCCAAAGACTAAACCTAACACTAACAGTAGCCCTATCCCTAAGGCTAATCTTATAACTAGCACAAACCCTAAACCTAGAACTAAAACAAAACTGAGCAACAGCCCTAACCCTAAATCTTAACTTAAACGAAACCATAACACTACACCTAGACATAATCCTAGCCCTAATTCGAGTCCTAACCCTAACCTTAAAACCTACCCTGACCCTGACTCATATCCTAACACTGATGCTTCCTCTAAAGCCCACCCTAAACTTAAACAAAATCCTAACAGTAAAACTAGCCCTAATTCAAGTCATAACCCTAACCTTAAACCTAACCCTGGCCCTGACTGATATCCTAACTGTATCCCTAGCTCTAAATAGAGCCCTCACCTTAAACTGAACTCTAACAGTAAACCTAGCCCTTATTTGTGTCCTAAAAATAACCCTAAAACTAACCCTGATGCTGACTCATATCGTAACAATAACCCTAGCTCTAAATATTACCCTATCCTTAAACCTGAACCTAACACTAGACCTACCCCTAACCCTATCCCTAAAACTAACCCTAATTGTAACCCTAGCTCTTACATTAGCCAATGCCCAAGTGTAGCCCTAACCCTAAAAAAAAAAAAAAAAAAAAAAAAAAAACAAAAAAAAACTATCCTTAACCCGAGCTCTAAACCTATATTTAACCCTAAACCTAACCCTAATTCTAGCATTAACCCTAGCTCTAAGACTATCCCTTAACATAAGAAAAAAAAAAAAAAAAAACTAAACCTAATGGTAACCCTAGACCTATCTCCAAAACCCTAACCCTATTAATACTCCTCACCCTTGACCTCATTCTATCTCTAACCCTAGCCCAAACCCTAATGCTAACCCTGACCCTTATTCTGACCCTAACACTAACCTTGGGTTTAAAACTGACCCTAACCCTAGACCAAACCCTAACACTAGCCCTAGACCTAAACCAAATTCTAAATTTAGCCTTAACTGTAGCCTTAGACCTAAACATAAACCTAGTCCTAGCCCTAACAATGATCCTTAATCTAACTGAAACACTAACCCTACCCCTAGACCTAAACCTAGTCCTAATTCTGGCTGTAAACCTAACTCTAACTCTAACACAAACACTGACCCAACCTTTAGAGTAAACCTATCTTTAAATATGACCCTATCCAAATATCTAAACCTAACACTAGACGTAGCCATAAACCTAACCATACAACTAGCCCTCAACATAACCCTAGCTCTTACATTACCCATAGCCCTAAACCTAGGCCTAAACCTAACACAAAACCTAGAGCTAATCCTAGGCCTAAATCAAGCCTTAAGCATAACCTTAACCCTAACCCTAGCCCTAACCCTAACTTAACCATCGCCTTATTCTTAATCCTAGCTCAAAAACTAAACATTACTCTAAACATAAACCTAAACCTATCCCTCAATCTAACCCTAACTCTAGCCCTAATACAAACTTTACCCCTATCATTAAACCTAGCTCTAAACCTACCCATTATTCTAAACCTAAACCTAAACTTATTGATAATCCTAGGCTTAATTCCAAACCTAAACGTAACTGGAAAACTAACCCTAGACCTAACCTTAAACCTCACACTTGCCATATACCTAACTTTATCTCAAACCCTAACCCTTACTATAAACCTAATCATAACTATAGACCTAACTCTAAGCCTGAACCACAATCTAACATTAAACATAGCCCTATATCTACATCTAGTCGTATACTCTACCCTAACCCTACCCGTATCACTAATGATGTTCCTAGCCCTAATCCTAACCCTAACCCTATGACAACTATAATCTTATCCCTAGAATTAACCCTAAATCTAACCCTCATCTAGCCCTAAACCTAGTTCAAAACCTAACCCTTATGCTAAACATAAACCTAAGCCTAACCCTAGTTTTATCCTTAACTTTAACCGTAATTCAAGACCTATCCCTAACCATAAACCTAGCTCGAAACTTACCTGTAATCCTATCCATTATACTAACTATAACCATTACCCTAATGCGAAACCTAGGCCTAACCTTAACCCTATCTCTAACCCTAACCCTATCAATTACCCTAAACTTAATGTAAGCTCTAAACAAAACCCTATTATTACCATAACCCACACACCTGAACACTGGCCCTGATGCTAACATTAAACCTAGCTCTAAACATGAACCTAACCAAAAACCTAAACCTAACAATAGACCTATCCCTAAAACCAGCTCTAAACAGAACCCTAGATCTTACATTACACATATCACTAACCCTAGGCCTAAACCTACCACACAAAACTTAACCCTAATGGAAGCCTAAACCTACACTAAGCATAATCCTCACCCTAACCCTAACCCTAGTCCTAAACCTAACCCTAACTATTACCTTAGTCCTAACCCTAGCTCAAAGTCTAACCCTGAGCCTAAAGATAATCATAGCACTATCCCTTACCATAACCCTAAAACTAATCATAACCCTAATGCTAATTCAAGCCCTAAGCCTAAACTCTAACTTCAACCAAACTCTAACATTGACCCTGACCCTAATAAATCTCCTAGCTCTAAAGCTGCCTTTTTACACTAAACCTAACTCTTACAATAGACATAGAAATAACACTAATCCTAAAACTATCCCAAAGATAGACCTGACATTAGCCATAGCCCTAATCTTAGCCCTAAACCTAAAACAAACCCCAGCCCTTATCCTAGCACTAAACATAGCCTTAATCCTAACTCTAAAAATAACTTTAGGCCTAATAAAAAATAAATAAATAAAAAAAATAAATAGAAAACTAACTGTAGCCTTAATCTTAGCCCTAATTTCGTCCTATTCCTAAACCTAGACCTAACCCTAGCCCTAAAACTAACTCTAACTCTCACCCTAGCCCCATCCCTACTTTTAACCCTGTCCCTTACTGGAACCCTAATCTTAGCCCTATAACTAGCCCTAACCCTGAACCTATCATTAGCTCTAGCCCTAACCTAAATGTAATTTTAACTCTAAATCAAACCCTAACCCTAAGCCTAATCTTAACCCTAACCCTAATTCTAAATTTAACTTTAACCCTAGCCCTGAAACAAAACCAAGCCATAGCACTAACCATAACTCTTAACCTAAACCAAACCCTAACCCTAATCCTAACCTTATCTCTAGTTCTAGTTTTAAGATGAAAACTAGAACTAACACTGACCCTGACTCTGACAATAATACTAACCCTAGTCTGAACATCATCCTAACCCTAACCCTAAACCTAACACTAGACCTACCACTAACCCTAAACCTAAATTTAACCATAATTGTAACCCTGGTACTTAGATTAGACTTACCCACTAACCCTAGCTCTAACTTAACCCAAAACCTAGCCCTAATCCAAGCCCTAACCCGAGTTTCAAGCCTAACCCTAATTCTAACCCAAGCCATAATCAAAACCATAAACCTAGCCTAACCCTAGCTCTAAACCTATCCATTGCCATAACGATAACCCTAGGCCTAAACCTAACCCTATCCTTAATTCTAAACCTATGCATTACCCTAAACCAAACCTAAACCCTAAACCTCACCCTATCATTACACTAACACTAACCATAACGATAATTTGAGCCCTAACTTCAAACCTTAACCTATCCCAAACTTCTAACCCAGAACTTGACCCTAATAATACCCCTAGCTCTAAACCTGACCCTAACCCTAAACCTAATGCTTATATTACATGTATCCATAAACCTAACCCTAAAATTATCTTTAACCATGACCCTAGATCTTATATTAGCCCTAGCCCTAATCTTAGCCCTAACCGTAAAATGAACCGTAGCCCTCATCGAGCCCCAAACCTTGTCTTAATCATAACCCTAACACTAACCACAGCCCTAACCCTAATTGTAACACTCACCCTTTCTCAAAACCTAGCTATGATGCCATTCCTTACCCTAATCCTCACCCTAACACTAGACCTAAGGTGAATACTAAACCCTAACCCCAATCCTAGCCTTAGCTTTACCCTATCCCTAACCCTAAAACTAGCCCTAAGAGTAACTCTAACTCTCACACTAGCGCTATCCCTACTTTTAATCCTATCCATTACCGTAATCATAACCCTAGCCTAATTCTTATTCCTACTCCTAACCCTAGATCTCAAAATCTAACCCAAATCCTAAGCCTACGCCTAACATTAACACTAGCACTATCACTAATGCTAATCATAAAACTAGCCCTAAACCTAATCCTTGCAGTAAAACAAAACCGAGTAATAGCCCTAACACTAAACCTTAACTTAATCCAAATATTAACACTACACCTAGACCTAACCCTAGCCCTAATTCGAGTCTTAATCTTAACTTTAATACTAACCCTAACTCTGACTCATATCCTAACACTCACCCTAACTCTAAACACCACACTAACCTTAAACTGAACCTTTACAGTAACCCTAGCCTTAATTCGAGTCCTAACCCTAACTCTAAAACTAAACCTGACCCTGACTATTAACCTAACACTAAAACTAGCTCTAAATTTCACCCTAACCTTAAACCTAATTCTAACACTAGAAGTTTAACCCCTAACCATAACCCTAACACTAACCCTATATACCCTCATTCTTACATTAGCCATTGCTCTAACCCTAGCCATAACCCTAACACAAAAACGAGGTTTAATCTGAGTCCTAAACCTAACCCTAGCCTAACCCTAGCCCTAAACCTAGCTTTAACCCTATCTCTTACCCTATGCCAAACATTAAACCTAATGCTAATCCTAATCCTAACACTAATCCTTAGTCTAAACCAAACATTTACCCTATTACTAGTTCTAACCATAGTCCTCATTCTAGCTCTAACCATAACCCAAACCCTAACACTGACCCTGACCCTTATTCTGACCCTAACACTAATCATAGGTCTAAACCTGAACATAACACTTAACTCTAACACTAGCACTAAGTTAAACTTATAAATAAACCTAACCCTAACACTAGCCCTAGACCTAAACCTAATCCTAATCTATCCATAACTGTAGCCTAGACCTAAAGAAAAACCTAGCCCTAGCCCTAACAATAACACTTAGCCCAAAGCCAAATGCTAACCATTCCCCTAGACTTAACCCTAGTCCTAATTCTGGCTTTCAAAGTAACCATAAGCCTAAACTGAACACTGACCTTGACATTAACACTGACCCTAGCTCTAAACATCACCCTAACCGAAATCTAACCCTAAAACTATACTTAGCTCTAACATTAACCCTAAAACTAGACCTAATTTTAACAAACTTCTTACATTTGCCACAGCCCTAACCTATTGAGAAAACTAGCCCTAACCCAAGCCCTACCCTAGATTTAACCCTAAAGCTAACCATAATACTAACCTTAGCCCTAACCCTATACCTAAGACTAACCCTAGACCTAATCCTAAGTATAACACTAGCCCTATCACTAGCTCTAACCGTATCCATTAGCCTAATGATAACCCTAACACTTCTGCTAACCCTAGGCCGAACCCTAATCCTATTCCTAACCATAAACCTGTCCATTACCCTACAACTAACCTGAACTCTAAACCTAAAACTATCATTAATCTATCCCTAACTTTAATAATAAATTGAGCCTTAAACTTAAACCTTAATCTAATAAAATCCCTTACCCTGACCCTGACTCTAATAATACCCATTGCTCTAAACCCTGAACCTAACAAGAAACCTGATCCTTACAATAGACCTAGCTATAAACCTAACCATAAACTGTTTCTAACTGTAGCCCTAAACCTGAAATTAGCCCTAGCTCTAATCTTAGTCCTAATCCTAACACAAACCTTAGACCACATCCTAGCCATAATCCTCACCTTAATCATAAACCTAACCAAACCATAACCCTAATTCTAATCCTTACCTAGTCCTAAAAGTAGCTATAATCCCATCCCTTAACCTAACCCTACCCCTAATCCTAACCCTACCCCTAATCCTATCCCTAGCCCTAAACCTAGGCCTAACCCTAACAGTAACCCTAGTCCTAATCCCAGCCCTAATTTAGCCCTATTTCTAACCCAACCCTAACCCTAGCCCTAAGACTAACTCAAACTCTTGCCCTAGCCTTATACCTAGTTCTAACTCTATCAGTTACCATCATCCTAACCCTAGCCCTAAACGTAGCCCTAATCCTAGCCCTATCCTTACCCCTAGCTCAAAGAATAGATCTAAAACTAATTCTAAATCTAACCCTAAACCTAAGCCTAAACCTCACACTAACACTAGCCCTAATCCTAACATTAATCCTAAAAGTAGCCCTAACTCTACCCCTAGCCCTAAAACAAAACCAAATCATACCCTAACCCTAACTCTTAACCTAAACCAAACCCTAACCCTACACCTAGCCCTAATCCTATCTCTAATTCTGGTCCTAACACTAACCTGAAAACTAACCCGGACCCTGACTCTGACCCTAACATTAAACCTAGCTCTAAACATCATCGTAACCATAAACCTAACCCTAACACTAGATGTAGCCTGAACTCTGACCCTATTACTAGCTCTCATAATAATACTACTTCATACATTAGCTGTAGCCTTAATCCTAGCCCTAATCTAAACCAAAACCTAGCCTTAATCCGAGTCCTAAACCTAGTATTTTTATATATTTATTTTTTAGTTTTCAGTGGACACAACATGTTTATTTTATTGGTATGTGGTGCTGAGGATCAAACCCAGTGCCCCACGCATGCCAAGCAAGCATGCTTCTTGTGCCACATCCCCAGGCTCTAAACCTAGCTTTAACACTAAATCTAAACCTAACCCTAACCCAAACAAAAGTTGTAATCCTATACATAACCCTACCCCTACTCTTAGGTCTAACCCTATCCATTACCCTAATGATAGCCCAACCCTTATGCTAAACCTAGGCCTAATCTTAACCCTATCCATTACATTAAACCACATCTAAACCCTAAACCTAACTTTTTCATTACCTTATCCCTAAACCTAATGATAATTCAAGCCCTAAACCTAAAACCTAACGTAACCCAAACCCTCACCTTGATCCTGACCCTAATAATATCCCTAGCTCTAAAACTGACCCTTAGTATAAATGTAACATCTACACTGGACTAAGATATAAATCTAACACTAAATCTATCCCTAACTGTAACCCTAGACCTGACATTAGCCCTAGCCTTAATACTAGCCCTAACCCTAACACAAACATTAGTCCTCATCCTACCCCTAAACCTAGCTTTAATCATAGCCCTAACCCTAATACTAACCCTTGCCCCAGCCCTCAACCTAGCTAAAAACCAATACCTTACCATAAACGTAACCCTAACTTTAACCCTAATACCAGGCCTAAACCTAACACTAACACTAGCACTAATTTAGCTCTATCCCTAATTCTAACCCTTACCCTAGCCCTAAGACTAACTCTAACTCTCATACTAGCCCTATCACTAGTGCTAACCCTATACTTTACCATAACCCTAAACCTAACCCAAACGCTAGTCCTAACCCTTGCACTATCCTTAGCCCTAGCTCTAACCATAAATCAAAACCTAACTCTAAATCAAACCCTAACCCGAAGCCTAAGCCTAACAATTATAAACACATTTATATTTAGACTCTGTGTCTACAGATGTTTGCTTAAATTATTATTTAGAATATAGTCATTAGTTTCATAAAAGGCATACCATTTCTGGGGGTGTATAGAGAACTGAGGGTCACGGGTATTATGCTATGTTAAGGGGGAAAAGAATGAGGGTATGTGATTAATCTAACTTAGAAACTTTGGAGGAGAACTCTAATGAATAGACAGGGGGAATTTATGGAAGAGGTATAAACTCAAACTCCTTATCTGTATTCATAAAATTACCCTATGTATAAATAGTAAATAGTGAGAGTGGGATAGAGGGAGAAAGAAAAAAAATAAGAAAAAATAACAAGGAAAGAAAGAGAGGGAGAAAGAAAATAAGATCAAATATAGTAGTGATGAGCTGGGGAATATGCAATTCCTCTATATTATACTATTCTAGTGATTCAGTTCTTAAAGTCCAATTTCATGGAAAGTTCTTGGTTTCATATATGTTGTGGTTGTGAGGACCAGAGAGGGAAGGGTAGAGGAGAATGGATGAGAAAACAAGAAAAGAAAAGTAAGAAAGAAAAAAAAAGTCTCTCAGAACTCTCTTTTCTTTTCTTGCAGGAGGTGGAGTTGTCTATCCGTAGCTTGAGTCTCTATGCTTATGGTGGTGGAGGTAGACAGGGTGAGAGGGCTTGAGCTTCTATATGGAGCCTCCCTACTCTTAGTCTCTGAATTGGAAACCAGGTGCCTGTACAGTTGCTGTTCCTCATTGATAGCTACACTCCCAAAACCTTGTGAGAAAAATCTTGAGTTATCACAGCTGGAGGTAGGGGAGTTGGATCCAGGTACCTGATAAGCTGCAGAACCTAGCTGGTAGCCACACCAACCAATAGATGGAGAGTAAAGTTTTGCAAGATAGATTCCATCTATTAAACATGTATGGTGTTTAGCGAGGTGGGTGGTTCTGGAGTGACCTTGTGTTGTGTCCAGAGCTCGGGCTGATGACCCGCAAGCAAAGCCTCTGTGTTCTCTGCTGCCTTTCGTCTGCACAGAGAGCACCTGTGCGGCTGAGACTGCTGTCTGAACCCAGAGAAACTGCAAAGCTGTGCCTTCCATCTGTGCCGAGAGCACCCTTGCGGGCCTATATATATATATATATTTTTTTTTTCAAATTTCTATCTTACTGGGCAGGATTCATCTTTTACTTAGCCTTACTATGCTCCAGAGCTTTGGGCCGTTTCGGTTAAATGGTTTGCTTTCAGGAACCGTTTGTATTTTAGGGTTTCCCTTCATCATGGCTTATTGATGTGAATGAAAATTGAGCTGGAAATCAAACAGGGATGGCAAAAGGTGCTTGAAACTTCACACAATCAGTTCTCAGTGGGCACTCCCTGGTTTCTATCTTTTGAAGGTACGCCAAAGATGAAGCATGCAAATGCAACAGTATCTGAGAGCCTTATGGAGAAAACAGAGAAACATGTATATACTGAAATAAGTCTCTCAACAATTTGATCAGATTTCTTTTATACCGTTCAGTATACATCTTGCTCCACTAGGCTCCCCAAGGTTGGCACTTCTAGGATCAATGGTTCTCTAAACAGGTATGTTTTAGTGTTAAGGTTAGAGTTAGGTCTAGCATTTTGCTAGTGTTAGGATTAGAGTTTGTTTTGTTCAAATTTCTTTGATACTTGGAAGATTTATCTTTTACCTAGCCTTACTATGTGCCTCAGTTTTTGGCCTTCTCGTCTCAAAGGTTCGCTGTTGGGAATAGTTTGTTTTTAATGTCTCACTTCATTTTGACCTATATGGGTAAATGAAAATGGAGCTTGAAATAAGAGGGTTGGTGCTAGCTGGTTGAAACTTCACATACTCTATCAGTTGTCGGTGGGAACTCTCTGGTTTCTTCCATGTCAAAGTAACCATAAGCTGAAGCATGCAAAACAAGTTTATCCAAGAGCACTTTAGGAGAAAACAGGGCAATATGCATATACTGAAATACCTCCCCCAATTATTTGGTCAGATTTCTTTGATACTGTGCTGGATTCATCTGTAAGCTTTCCCCTCTAGTCTCCCCAAGTCTGAAACTTATATGATCAAAGGTTCTCTTAACATGTTAGCCTTAGGGTTAGGTTAGATTTATGGCAAATGTTAGAACTAGTATTAGGGTTAGGGTTAGTTTTTTTCAACTTTTTGGATACTGGGCAGGATTTATCTTTTTCCTATTCTTAGTATGCTCTTCATATTTCAGACTCGTAGGTAAAAGGGTTTGCTCTCAGTAGCAGTGTTAATTTTCATGTTTCACTTCATTTTTCCCTATAGGAGTGAATGTAAATGGAGATGGAACTCAAACAGGGTTTATGCTAGCTGCTTGAAACTTCATACACTCAATGAGTTCTCAGTGCACATTCTGTCATTTGTTTCTTGTGGTAGTAGCCCAAAGCTGAATTAGAAAGAAACAGCTTTATCTGTGAGCACTTTAGAAGCAAGCTTCAATTTTTTTGCATGGATTACCTTGATATTGTACAGGATTCATCCTTTTCCTAGTCTTAGTAGGATCCCCATGTTTGGGTTTTCAAAGTTTGCCAGTTCACTGTCAGGAACAGTTTGAATTTTTATGTTTCACTTTACTATGTCATATCGATGTGAATGAAAATGGAGCTGAAAATCAAACAGAGTTAGTACTAGCTGCTTGAAACTTCACACACTCAATCAGCTCTCTGTGGATACTCTCTGGTTGTTCCTTGGGAAAGTACCTTAAACTGAAGCATGAAAAAAATAATTTATCCAAGGGCACATTAGGAGAAAACAGGGAAATATGCACGTAGTGAAATACCTCCCCCAATTATTCGGTCAGACTTTTTTGATACTGCACAAGATTTATCTGTTAGCTTGCCCCACTGGGCTCCTTTACATGGGGACTACTATGATCAATGGTTCTCTAAACAAGTTAGTTTAGATTTAGTATTAGTTTAGGGCTAGGTTTACAGCTAGTGTTTTGTTAGATTTAGTTTTGTTTAAATATCTTTGATACTGGGCAGGATTCAACTTTTACCTAATCTTACTATGTTCACTACGTTTGGGCCTCTTGGGTCAAGGGTTTGCTCTCCTGAACAGTTTGTATTTTATGTTTTCATTTCATTTGACCTATGCATGTAAATGGAAATGGAGCTGGAAATCCAACAGGGTTGGTGCTAGCTACTTCTTACCTCACACACTCAATCAATTTTCTAAGGGCATTCTCTGGGTTATTTCTTGTAAATGTAGCCCTAAGCTGAAGCATTCAAAGCAACTTTATGTGAGAGCACTTTAGGAGAAAACAGGAAAATATGCATGTACTGAACTACCTCGTCAATTATTTGGTCAGATTTCTTTGATATTGTGAAAGATTCATCTGTTAGCCAACACAACTTGGCTCCCCAAGTGTGGGACTTCTAGGATCAAAGGGACTCTAAACAGGTTAAGGTAAGTGTTAGGGTTAGTGTTAGGTCTAGGATTAGACCTAATGTTAAGGTAAAAGTTAGTTTTGTTTTCAAATTTCTATTATACTGTTCAGGATTCATCTTTTTTTCTATTTTGACTATACTCCAAATGTTTGGGCCTCCTACATAAAGTTTTGCTTTCAGGAACAGTTTCAATTTTAGTGTTTCTCTTCTTTTTGCCCTATAGGAGTGAATATAAATGAAGCTGGAAATCGAACAGCGTTTGGGCTAGCTACCTGAAATTTCAAACACTCCATCAATTTTCAGTGAGCATAATCTGGAGTTTGCCGTTGAAGTAGCCCTAAGATGAAGTAGAAAGAAACAGCTTTATCTCTGAATGCTTTAGGAGCAAGCAGAATACACATGTACTGAAAGAGCTTCACATATTTTTGGTTAGATTAATTTCATACTGTATTGGATTCATCCGTGACCTAGCCTTAGTAGGCTCCACAAGTTTGAGCCTTCAAGGTTCAATGGTTCAGTGTCAGGAACAGTTTGAATTTTTAGGTTTCACTTCATTATGGCCAATAGTTGTGAATTGCAATGGAGCTGGAAATCAAACTGGGCTGGTGCTAGATGCATGAATCTTCACACACTCAATCAGCATTCTGTGGGCACTCTTTGATTTTTCTTTGTGAAAGTACCTTAAGATAAAGCATGAACACTTTAAAAAAAAGAACAGGAAAATATGAATGTAATTAAATACCTCCCCCACTTTTTCATCAAATTTCTTTCATACTGCACAAGATTCATTTGTTAAGTTGCACCACTAGACTCCCCAAATTTGGGACTTCTATGATCATAGGTACTCTAAACAGGTTAGAATTAGGTTAGGGTTGGGTTAGATCTAGTGTTTATTTGATACTTGGCATAATTCATCTTTTACCTAGCCTTACTATTTTGCCCAGCTTTGGGCCTTATCCCTTCAATGATTTGCTGTCAGCAACAGTTTGTATTTTAAGGTTTCCTTCATTTTGATTTATACGGGTAAAAGTAAATGGAACTTGAAATGAAACAGCATTGGTGCTCACTGCTTAAAACTGCACACACTCAATAAGTTCTATGTGTACACTCTTTGGTTTCTACCCTGTGAAAGTTTCCCAAAGCTGAAGCATGCAAAAACATCTATATCTGAAAGTACTGTAGGAGACAACAGGGAAAAATACATGTACTGAACTACCTCCCGAAATTATTTGGTCAGATTTCTTTGATACTGCACAAGATTCATCTGTTTGCTTGCAGCACTAAGCTTCCTTAATTTTTTTACTTCTATGATAAAAGGTTCTCTAAACAGATTAGGGTTAGTTTTATGGTTAGGGTAAGGGCTAGGTTTAAATTTAGTGTTAGTGTTAGAGTTTGTTTTGTTCATGTATCTTTGATACTGGGCAGGATTCATGTTTTATCTAGCCTCACAATGTTCCCTGGTTTGGGCCTTCTTGGTTCAATGGTTTGCTGTCAGGAAAAGTTAGTATTTTAAGATTTCACTTTATTTTGAAATATTTTGGTGAAGAGAAATGGAGCACAAAATCAAACAGGGTTGGTGCTAGCTGCTTGAAATTGCACACACTCACTCAATTCTCTGTGAGCATTCTCTGGTTTGTTCCTTGTGAATGTTGCGCTCTGCTGAAACATGCAAAGCAACTTTATCCCAGAGCACTTTTGGAGAAATCCAGGAAATATGCATGTACTGAAACACTTCCCCCAATTATTTGCTCAGATTTCTTTGATACTATGCAGGATTCATCTGTTTTCTTGCCCCAGTAGGCTCCCTTAGTTTGGGACTTCTATGATCAAAGGTTCTCTAAACAAGCTATGGTGAGCTGTAGGGTTAGGGTTAAGGATAGATCTAGTGTTAGGTTTACAATGGTTTTGTTCAAATTTCTTTGATACTAGGCAAGATTTATCTTTGCCTAGCCTTACTATGTTCTCCGGGTTTGGGACTTCTAAGTTTACTGGTTTGCTGTCTGTTTTTTCTCTTTTTATTTTAAGGTTTCACTTCATTGTGACCCATATGTGTAAATGGAAATTTAGCTGGAAATCAAACAGGATTTTTGCTAGCTGCTTGAAACTTCACACACTCAATCAGTTCTCTGTGAGGACGCTCTGGTTTTAACCTTGTGAAAGTATCCCAAAGACGAAGCAGGCAGAAACAACACTATGCAAGCCACTTTTAGGAGACAACTGGAAAATATGTATGCACTGAACTACCTCCCCCAATCATTTGGTCATATTTCTTTGATACTGGGCAGAATTCATCTGTAAGCTTGCCACACCAGGCTCCTCAACTTTGACACTTCTATGATCAAAGGTTCTCTAAACAGGGTAGGATTAGGCTTATATTTAGAGTTAGGTCTAGTGTTAGGGTTAAAATTTGTATTGTTCAAATTTCTTTTATACTGGGCAGGATATATTTATACCTAGCCTTACTATGTTCCCCAGGTTTCGGCCTTCTCAGTTCAATACTTTGCTGACAGAAACAATTTGCATTTTAGGATTTACTTCATTTTGACCTACATTGGTAAATGGACATGGAGCTGGAAATCAAACAAGGTTGGTACTAACTGCTTGAAACTTCACACACTCAATCAGTTCTCTTTGGGAACTCTCTGGTTTGTTCCTTGTGAAATTAGTAATACGCTGAAACATGGAATACAAATTTATCTGAGGAAACTTTAGTAGAAAACAGGGAAATATTCATATACTGAAATAGCTGCCCCAATTATTTTGTCTGATTTCTCTGAAACTGACCATGATTCATCTGTAAGCTTACTCCACTAGACTCCCTAATATTGAAACTTCTATGATCAAAGGTTCTCTAAACAGATTAGGTTTAGGGTTAGACTTAGTATTAGGACTAGGTTTAGACCTATTATTAGGTTAGAGTTAGTTTTTTTTTTTTTTTTTAATTTCTATAATACTGGGCAGGATTCACCTTATTCCTATTTTAACTATACTCCAAATATTTGGGCCTCCTACGTAAAAGGGTTTTCTCTCAGGAACATTTTCAATTTTCATGTTTCTCTTTTTTGCCCTATAGGGGTGAATGGAAATGAAGCTGGAAATCAAACAGGGTTTGTGCTAGCTGCTTGAAACTTCACACACTCAATCAGTTCTCAGTGAGCATGCTCTGGTTTGTTTCCTGTGAATTATCCCTAAGCTGAAGTAGAAAGAAACAGCTTTATCTCTGAGTGCTTTAGTAGAAAGCAAAATACACATGTACTGAAAGAGCTTCTTAATTTTTGGTTGGATTACTTTAATACTGTACAGAATTCATCTTTGCCCAACATTAGTAGGCTTCCCAAGTATGGGCCTTCAAGGTTCACTGGTTCAGTGTCAGGAACACTTTGAATTTTTAGTTTTCACTACATTATGGCCTATAGGTGTGAATGGAAATGGAGCTGGAAATCAAACAGAATTTTTGCTAGCTGCATAAAATTTTACACTCTCAATCACTTCACTGTGGGCATGCTCTGCTTTGTTCCTTGTGAAAGTACCTTAAGCTGAATCATGAAAAAACAATTTATCCAAAAGCACTTTAGGAGAAAACAAGGGAAAGAGGCATGTACTGAAAAAACTCCCCCAATTTTTGGTCAGATTTTTTGATACTGGTTAGGATTAATCTGTTACCTTGCCCTACTAGGCCCCCCGAGTTTGGGAGTTTTATGGTCAAACTCTATAAACAGGAAAGGCTTAGTTTTAGGATTAGGTTTAGGGCTAGGGTTAGAACTAATGTTCGGGTTAGAGTTAGTTTTTTTTCCAATTACTTTTATACTGGTCAGGATTAATCTTTTGCCTAGCATTACCATGTTTCCCAGGTTGGACCTTCTCAGTTCATGTTTTGCTGTCAGGAACAGTTTGTGTTTTAAGGTTTCACTTCATCTTGACTTCTATGAGTTAGGGTTAGTGTTAGGGCAATGGCTTGGTTTTGTTTTAGGGCTAGAGCTAGGCTTTGGGCTAGATATTGAATTAGGGTTAGGGTTAGTGCTAGTGTTAAGGTGAGGTTTAGGCTTAGGTTTAGGGTTAGATATAGAGTTAGGGTTAGATCCAAGTTTAGGATTAGGGCTAGAGTTAGTGTTATGGTAAGGGATAGGGTTAGAACTAGGGAAAGGGCAAGGATGAGAGTTAGATTTAGATTTAAGACTAGGCTTAGGTTTAGAGTTGGGTATAAAGCTAAATTAGGGCTAGGATAAGGTCTAAAAAATATGGCTAGGCCTAGATGTAGGGCTAGGTTTAGGATTAGCATTGGGGTTAGGATTAAGTTTATGGGAATGGGTGGGATTATAGCTAGCTTTAGGGCTAGGGTGAGGGTTAGAATTAGGATCAGGGCTAGGGTTAGTGTTTAGGTTAGGATAAGGCTTGGTTTAGGGTTAAAGGTTCTGTTAGGCTCAGGGCTAGAACTAAGGCTAGAGCTATGTTTAGGATAAGGGTGAGGTTTAGAGTTAGGGGTATTATTAGGGTTATGGTCAGGGTTAGCATTTGGTTTAGGTCAAAGTTTAGGGTTAGGGCTTAAGTAGTGTTAGGTTTAGGCTTAGGTTTAGGGTAATGCATAAGGTTGGGTTTAGGTTTTAGTTAAGGTTTAGGGTAATGGATGGGTTAGGTTTAGCAATAGGGTTAAGGTTAGCATTTGGTTAGGATTATGTTTAGTATAATGGATAGATTTAGAGCTAGGATTAGGGTAAGTTATGGTTTGGATTAAGTCTAAAATTAGAGTTAGGTTTAGGGATACGGCTAGGGTTTGGTTTAAGGTAAGTGTTAGGCTTAGGGCTAGTGTAATGGTTAGGGTAGGGTGAGAGTTAGTGTTTGAGCTAGGGTTAGATTTATGTTTAGATCTAGGGATATATTTATGATTAGGGTTTGGTTTAGGGTTCAGGTTATGGCTAAAGTTTTTATTACACTTATGGTTAGGATTAGGGTAATGAACAATGTTAGGTTTAGGGTTAGGATATGAATTAGGGCTAGTCTTAGGATTCGGTTTAGTGTAAGGCTTAATGTTTCCGCTAGGGTTAGGGCTATGGTGAGGGTTTATGGTTATGTCTTGGGATATGTTTATCATTAGAGTTAGGTTTACTGTTACGGATAGGTTAATAATTAGGGTTAGGGTTACAGTTGGTAGCTAGGATTCAGCTTAGCATAAGAGCTAGGGTTAGAATTATGGCTTAGTATATGGCTGTTGCAATGTTTAATGTAAGAGTTTGGTTTTGAACTAGGGTTAGGTCTAAGGCAAGGGTTATTGTTAAGGTTAGTGTTAGGGCTAGGGTTAGGCTTAGGGTTATGCTTAGGGATAAGTTTAGGCCTAGGATTATGTCTGGATTTTGTGTTAGGTTTAGGGCTACGGTGAGGACTGTGGTTAGGGTTAGGGCTACTGTTAGTGTGAAGATAATGGTTAAAATAGGATTAGGGATAGGTATACGTTTAAGGCTAGTATTAGGGTTAGGGGTGTGGCTAAGTCTAGTGTTAGGATTAGGTTTTTGGTTAGGTTCAGGTTTAGAGATAGGTTAATGTTAGGGTCAGTGTCAGTTTTCCAGATAGGATTAAGGTTAGGCTTAGAACGAGAATTAGAACCAGTGTTAGGTCTATGGGTAGTGTAATTGTTTAGTTTAGGTTAAGGGTTATTGTTAGGGCTAGAGCTATGATTTTGATTAGGTCTAGGGCTAGAATTATAGCTATATTTAGGATTAATTTTGGGTCTAGATCTAGTATTAGGGTTAGGTATAGGTATGGGTTTACCTGTAGGGCTAGTGTTAGGGTTTGGTTTAGGGTTAGGTTCAGGTTTAGACCTAGGGTTACTGTTAGGATCGGAATAAGGGTCAGGGTTATGGTTAGAACTAGAATGAGGCCTAGGGTTAGGAATAGTAATACTGTTAGTGTTTTAGTTAGGTGAAGGATTAGGGTTAGGACTAGGTTTCGCATTTGGTTTAGGGTTTGGCTTAGGGTAACAGATAGTGTTAGAGCTAGGGTTAGATTTAGGGTTAGGGCTAGATATAGGGTAAAGATTAGGGATAAGGTTTGGGTTAGGACTAGAGTTAGGGGTAGGATTTTTGTTAGTGTTAGGGCTAGGGCTATGGCAATGACTGATGTATGAACTGGTTTTACGATTAGGGCTAGTTTTAGGCTTAGGGTTAAAGCTAGGTCTAGTTTTAGGGTTAATTTAGAGTTAGGGTGATGTTTAGAGGTAGGATTAGTGTTTGGATCAGTGTCAGGGTCAGGGTTATTTTTAGAGTTATGGTTAGAGCTTGGGGTCGTTTTATGTTTTGGTTTAGGTTAAGGGTTAGGGTTAGGGATATGGCTTTGTTTTGTTTTATGCCTAGGGCTAGGGGTAAGGGAAATTTTAGGATTAGCCTTATTGTTAGGGCTAGTGTTAGAGTTTGAATAAGGATTATGGTTATGGTTAAATTTAGAGTTAGTTTTAAATTTAGAATTAGGTTTAGATCCACGGTTGGGCTAGGGCTAAGGTTAGAACTAGGGATAGGGCTAGGGCAAGAGTTAGAGTTAGTCTTAAGGCTAGGTTTAGGTTTAGGATAGGACTAAATTAGGGTTAGTTCTAGGCTTAGTGTTAGTGTTAGGCCTAGGGTGAAGGAAAGGGTTATTTTTAGGTTTCAGATTATGGTTAGGTTTAGGGTTATGCTTAGGTTTAGGGTAAGGGATGGGGTTATAGCTAGTTTTAAGGCGAGGGCAAGGGTTAGAATTAGGGTTAAACCGCAGGTTATGGTTCGGGTTATGATTAAGGCTAGGTTTAGGGCTAGGATTAGGGCTAGCCCTGTTTCATGTCCATCTTTACAGTTCAAGATAGTTTTAGGTTTAGGTTAGATGTAGTGTAATGGTTAGGTTTACAATTAGGGTCAGGTTTGGAGCTAAGGCTATTGTTTGGGTCAGGGTCATGATTAGTGTTTGGTATAGGTTAAGGTTTAAATTTAGGGCTTAAATTAGCATAGGGTTATGATTAGGGTAATGATATAGTTAGGTTTAGGTTTCAAGATAGGCTTAGGGTAATGAATAGTGTTAGTATTAGGGATATGGTAAGGTTTAGGCCTAGGGTTAGCATTAGGGTCAGGATTATGATTAGGCTAATGGATAGGGTTAGAGCTAAGTTTATGGTTATTATTAGTGCTAGGTTTAGGGTCATGGTTAGGGTTAGGTTTAAAGCTCGGTTTAGGGCTCACATTAGGATAGGTTTTAAGTTAAGTTAAGGCTAGGATTAGGGTTGTTGCTAATGTAAGTACTAGGGTTACAATTAGGACTAGTTTTAAGTTTAGGGTTAGGGCTAGGTCTAGTGTTATGTTTAGGGTTATGTTCAGATGATGTTTAAAGCTAGGGTTAGTGTTAGCATCAGAATCAGGGTTAGGATTAGTTCTAGAATTCTTTTTAAAACTCGAATTAGGGCTCGAGTTAGGGCTAGGTGTAGGGTTAGGGTTTGGTTTAGTTTAAGGGTTAGGGTTAGTGCTATGGCTCGGTTTTGTATTAGAGCTAGGGCTAGAGGGAGGGCTTGTTTTAGGAGTAGCGTTATGGTTATGGTTAGTGTTAGTTTTAGGCTTATTCTATGCACTAGGGTTTTATTTAGAGTTAAGGTTAGTTCTAAGTTTAGTGCTAGAGCTAAGGAAATGGCTAGCATTAGACCTAGGGTTAGGGCTACGTTTAGAGTTCCAGTAAGGGATAGGGTTAGAACTAGTTTTAGGGCTAGGGAGATAGTTAGACTTAGTTGTAGGGGTAGGGTTAGGATTAGGGTTAGGGTTAGGGATAGGGCTAAGTTAGGTCTAAGACTGGGGATACGGTTGGTTTTAAGTTAGGCCTAGGTTTAAGGTTAGGGTTATGACTAAGGCTATGTTTAGGGCTAATATGGGGTAGGGTTTGTTTTGGGGTTAGGGCTAGGATTATATCTAGGTCTAATATCAGGTCGAGGGTTATGGTTAAGGATAGTTTTAGGGTTAGGTTTCGGCTACGTCTAATGTAAGAATTAGGTTTATGCTAAGGGTTAGGTTAGAGCTAGGGAAATTATTAGGTTCAAGGTCATGGTTAGTGTTTCTTTTAGGTTTGGGTTTAGGGTTAGGGCTCAAATTAGTATTAGGGTTATGGTTTGGATAATGATAGGGTTAAATTTAGGGTTCAGGTTAGGTTTAGGATAATTGATAGGGTTGGTGTAAGTGATAATTTTAGGGTTTGGCCTATAGTTAGCATTAAGGAAAGGGTTATGTTTAGGGTAATGTATACAGTTAGAGTTAAGGTTAGGGCTAGGGTTATGGTTAGGATTAGGTCATGAGATAGATTTAGGCCTAGACTTAGCATTAGGGTATGTGCTATGATTAGGGTAATGGGTACAGTTAGAGCTAAGGTAACAGCTAGACTTATGGTTAGGATTATGTCTTGAGTTAGTGTTAGGGTATGGGTTAGAACTGGGATTAGGGTTAGTATTATGCTTCGTGTAAGAGTTAGGTTCTGAGGTATGATTAGGTATAGAGCAAGGTTTAGGTTTATGGTTATGTTTAGGGATAGGATTAGGGTAGTTTTAGGGTTAGGGTAAGGGTTAGGGAAATGGTTATATGTAAGTTCAGGTTTAGGGTTAGGGTAAAAATATGGATAGATATAGGTTTAGGGTTGGGGACAGGGTTAGATTTAAGTTTAGGGTTAAGTCTATAGTTATGTTTAGGTTTATAGTATGGGGTAAGGTTTATTTTCTCTCTTTTTTTTAATTGGTTGTTAAAAACATTACAAAACTCTTGACATATCATATTTCATACATTAGATTCAAGTGGGTTATGAACTCCCATTTTTACCCAAATACAGATTGCAGAATCACATTGGTTACACATCCACATTTTTACATGATGCCATATTAGTGACTGCTGTATTCTGCTACCTTTCCTATCCTCTACTATCCCCCATCCCCTCCCCTCCCATCTTCTCTCTCTACCCCATCTACTACAATTCATTTTTCTCCTTGTTTTTTCCCCATTCCCATCACAACCACTTATATGTAATTTTGTGTAACAATGAGGGTATCCTTCCATTTCCATGCAATTTCCCTTTTCTCTTACTTTCCCTCCCACCTCATGTCTCTGTTTAATGTTAGTCTTTTCCTCCTGCTCTTCCTCCCTGCTCTGTTCTTAGTTGCCCTCTTTATATCAAAGAAGACATTTGGCATTTGTTTTTTAGGGATTGGCTAGCTTCACTTAGCATAATCTGCTCTAATGCCATCCATTTCCCTGCAAATTCCATGATTTTGCCATTTTTTAGTGCTGAGTAATACTCCATTGTTTATAAATGCCACAATTTTTTATCCATTCATCTATTGAAGGGCATCTGGGTTGGTTCCACAGTCTAGCAATTGTGAATTGTCCTGATATGAACATCAACGTGGCAGTATTCCTGTAGTATGCTCTTTTAAGGTCTTCAGGGAATAGTCCGAGAAGGGCAATAGCTGGGTCAAACGGTGGTTCCATTCCCAGTTTTCCCAGGAATCTCCATACAGCTTTCTAAATTGGCCGCACCAATTTGCAGTCCCACCAGCAATGTATAAGAGTACCCTTTTCCCCACATCCTCGCCAGCACTTGTTGTTGTTTGAATACAAAATGGCTGCAATCTTACTGGAGTGAGATGGTATCTTAGGGTGGTTTTGATTTGTATTTCTCTGACTGCTAGAGATGGTGAGCTTTTTTTCATGTACTTGTTGATTGACTGTATGTCCTCCTTTGAGAAGTGTCTGTTCAGGTCTTTGGCCCATTTGATGATTGGATTATTTGTTTTCTTATTGCTTAATTTATTGAGTTCTTTGTATACTCTGGATATTAGGGCTCTATCTGAAGTGTGAGGAGTAAAAATTTGTTCCCAGGATGTAGGCTTTCTATTTACCTCTCTTATTGTTTCTCTTGCTGAGAAAAAACTTTTTAGTTTGAGTAAGTCCCATTTGTTGATTCTAGTTATTAAGTCTTGTGCTATGGGTATCCTATTGAGGAATTTGGAGCCCGACCCAACAATATGTAGATCGGAGCCAACTTTTTCTTCTATCAGGTGCAGAGTCTCTGATTTGATATCAAGCTCTTTAATCCATTTTGAGTTAACTTTTGTGCATGGCGAGAGAAAGGGATTCAGTTTCATTTTGTTGCATATGGATTTCCAGTTTTCCCAGCACAATTTGTTGAAGATGCTATCCTTTCTCTATTGCATGCTTTTAGCCCCTTTATCAAATATAAGATAGTTGTAATTTTGTGGATTGGTCTCTGTGTCCTCTATTCTGTACCATTGGTCCACCCGCCTGTTTTGATACCAGTACCATGCTGTTTTTGTTACTATTGCTCTGTAGTATAGTTCAAAATCTGGCATCACTATACCACCTGACTCACACTTCTTGCTTAGAATTGCTTTTGCTATTCTGGGTCTTTTGTTTTTCCATATGAATTTCATAATTGCTTTATCTATTTCTACAAGAAATGCCCTTGGGATTTTACTTGGCATTGCATTGAACCTATAGAGAACTTTGGGTAATATTGCCATTTTGATGATGTTAGTTCTTCCTATCCATGAACAGGGTATATTTTTCCATCTTCTAATGTCTTCTTCTATTTCTCTCTTTAGGGTTCTGTAGTTTTTATTGTATAAATCTTTCACTTCTTTTGTTAGGTTGATTCCCAAGTGTTTTATTTTTTTTTTTTTTTTAGGATATTGAGAATGGGGTGGTTGTCATCAATCCATTTCGGAAGATTTGTCGCTGATATACAGGAATGCCTTTGATTTATGTGTGTTGATTTTATATCCTGCCACTTTGCTGAATTCATTTATTAACTCTAGTAGTTTCTTTGTAGACCTTTTTGGGTCTGTTATATATAATATCATATCATCATCAAATAGGGATAATTTAAGTTCTTCTTTTCCTATTTTTATGCCTTTAATTTTTTTCATCTATCTAATTGCTCTGGCCAGTGTTTCGAGAACTATATTGAATAGAAGTGGTGATAGAGGGCATCCCTGTCTTGTTCCAGATTTTAGAGGGAATGCCTTCAAGTTTTCTCCATTCAGAATAATGCTAGCCTGAGGCTTAGCATATATAGCTTTTACAGTGTTGAGGTAAGATCCTGTTATCCCTAGTTTTTCTAGTATTTTGAACATAAAGGTATGTTGTACTTTGTCAAATGCTTTTTCTGCATCTATCGAGATGATCATGTGGTTCTTATCTTTAAGTCTATTGATGTGGTGAATAACATTTATTGATTTCCATATATTGACCTTGCCTTGCATCCCAGGGATGAATCCTACTTGATCATGGTGCACTATTCTTTTGATATGCTTTTGTATTCGATTTGTCAGGATTTGACTGAGGATTTTTGCATCTATGTTCATTAGAGATATTGGTCTGTAGTTTTCTTTCTTTGAAGTGTCTTTGTCTGGTTTTGGGATCAGGGTGATGTTGTCCTCATAGAATGAATTTGGAAGATCTCCTTCTTTTTCTATTTCTTGAAATAACTTGAAAAGTATTGGTATTAATTCTTCTTTGAAGGTTTTTTAAAACTCCACTCTATATCCATCCGGCCCAGGGCTTTTCTTGGTTGGTAGTCTTTTGATTTCTTCTTCTATTTCCTCCTTTGTTATTGGTCTGTTTAAATTGTGTGTATCTCCCTGACTCAATATGGGCAAATCATATGACTTAAGAAATTTATCGATATTTTCACTATCTTCTATTTTATTGGAATATAGGTTTTCAAAATAATTTCTAATTATCGTCTGTATTTCTGTAGTGTCCGTTGTGATATTGTCTTTTTCATCCCATATGTTGGTAATTTGAGTTCTCTCTCTTCTTCTCTTCGTTAGCATGGCTAAGGGTCTGTCAATCTTATTTATTTTTTTGAAGAACCAACTTTTACTTTTATCAATTTTTCAATGATTTTTTTGTTTGTTTGTTTCAGTTTCATTGATTTCCACTCTGATTTTAATTATTTCTTGCCTTCTACTACATTTGCTGTTGTTTTCCTCTTCCTTTTCTAGGGTTTTGAGATGAAGTGTGAGATCATTTATTTGTTTTTTTTTTTTTTTCTTTTTTTAAGGAATGAACTCCAAGCAATGAATTTTCTTCTTAGAACTGCTTTCATTGTGTCCCATAGATTCCGATATGTTGTGTCTGTGTTTTCATTTATCTCTAAGAATTTTTTAATTTCTTCTTTGATGTCTTCTATAACCCATTGATCATTCAGTAACCTATTGTTCATTCTCCAAGTGATGCATGATTTTTCCTTCCTTCTTTTATCGTTGATTTCCAGTTTCGTTCCATTATGATCAGATAAGATGCATGGTATTATCTCTACTCCTTTATAATGTCTAAGAGTTGCCCTGTGACATAATATATGATCTATTTTTGAGAAGGATCCATGTGCTGCTGAGAAAAAAGTGTAACTGCTTGTTGTTGGGTGGTATATTCTATATATGTCTATTAAGTCTAGGTTATTAATTGTATTATTGAGTTTTATAGTTTCTTTATTCAACTTTTGTTTGGAAGATCTGTCCAGTGGTGAGAAAGGTGTGTTGATGTTCCCATAATTATTGTGTGGTGGTCTATTAGACTCTTGTACTTGAGAAGAGTTTGTTTGATGAACATAGCTGCACCATTGTTTGGGGCATATATATTTATGATTGTTATGTCTTGTTGATGTATGGTTCCCTTGAGCGGTATGTAGTGTCGCTCTTTATCCCTTTTGATTAACTTTGGCTTGAAATCTATTTTATTTGATATAATATGGACACTTCTGCTTGTTTCCGAAGTCCATATGAGTGATATGATTTTTCTCAACCTTTCACCTTCAGTCTATGTATGTCCTTTCCTATCAAATGCGTCTCCTATAGGCAGCATATTGTTGGATCTTTTTTTTTTTAATCCATTCTACTAGCCTATGTCTCTTAATTGGTGAGTTTATGCCATTAACAATTAGGGTTATTATTAACATATGGATTGTTCTTCAAGCCATATTTGTTTATTTATGTTACTTAACATGGTTTGTTTTTCCTCTTTGATTATTTTTTCCCTTTACTGAACTACCTCCCACTGTTGGTTTTCATTGTTATTTTCCATTTCCTCTTCCTGTAATGTTTTGCCAAGGATGTTTTGAAGAGATGGTTTTCTAGCTGCAAATTCTTTTAACTTTTGTTTATCGTGGAAGGTTTTAATTTCATCTTCCATCCTGAAGCTTAATTTCGCTGGATACACAATTCTTGGTTGAAACCCATTTTCTTTCAGCGTTTGAAATATGTTGTTCTAGGATCTTCTAGCTTTCAGAGTCTGTGTTGAAAGATCAGCTGTTATCCTGATTGGTTTACCCCTAAATGTAATCTGCTTCCTTTCTCTTGTAGCTTTTAAAATTCTCTCCTTAATCTCTGTGTTGGGCATCTTCATTATAATGTGTCTAGGTGTGGATCTCTTATGAGATCGGCGTCCTGTAGGCTTCTAGGATTTGGGATTCTGTCTCATTCTTCAAGTCTGGGAATTTTTCTCATATTATTTCGTTGAACGGATTGCTCATTCCTTTGGTTTGGATCTCTATACTTTCCTGTATCCCAATGACTCTTAAGTTTGGTCTCTTTATGTTATCCCATATTTCTTGGATGTTCTGCTCATGGTTTCTTAACAGTCTCGCCGAGCTGTCTATGTTCTTTTCAAGTTGAAATACCTTGTCTTCATTGTCTGATGTTCTATCTTCTAAGTGTTCTACTCTGCTGGTACTATTCTCATTTGAGTTTTTAAATTTGTTTATTGCTTCCTGCATTTCTAGGATTTCTGTTTGTTTTTTATAACCTCTATCTCCCTGTTTAGTTGATCTTTTGCTTCTTGGATTTGTTTATGTAATTCATTGTTGAAGTGATCTTTCATTGTCTGATTTTGCTGTCTAATTTCTTCCTTGAGACTCCAGATCATCTGAAGCATGTAAATCCTGAATTCTTTATCTGACATTCCATCTGCTGCAGATATTACCTCTTCTAAAGTTGAGTTGACCTGCACTGCTTGTGGTCCTTTCTTTCCTTGTCTTTTCATACTGCTCGCATTTCTTTCTGATTGGTAAAACTGTTGTGTTATTGAATTTCCCCCCTATATATTTATATTGCTCTTGTATAGTTGCAAAGTCTCCTTCTGCCAGTTGGTCACAGGTCTGCCTACCTTGCAGGCGTGGGCCTCAGCTCTGCTCTGCCCCTTCTCCAATTGGGTTATAATGTCTACCATACCGGCAGGCCTCTGGGCCTGTTCTGCTGGTCGGTCGCAGGTCTGCCTACCTTGCAGGTGTGGGAGGTGTCTCTGCTCTGCCCCTCCTCCAATTGGGGTGATGTGTCTACCACGCCGGAGGGCTGCTGGGCCTGTTCTGCTGGTTGGTCGCAGGTCTGCCTACCTTGCAGGTGTGGGCGGCAGCTCTCTAGGATTAAGTTTTTGGTTAGGTCTAGGGCTAGAGTTATTGCTAGATTTAGGATTAGGTTTAGATATAGGGTTAGTGTTGGGATTAGGTTTAGGTAAAAGTTACTGGTAGGGATAGTTTCAGGGTTAAGTTTAGGGTGAGGGTCAGGTTTAGACCTCTAATTAGTGTTATGGTCAGAATAAGGGTGAAGTTTAATGTTAGGTTTTGGGTTACAGTTTGAGCTAGAATGAGGGCTATGGATAGGACTATTAATAGGGTTAGTGTTTGATTTAGGCTAAGGATTACAGTTAGTATATATTTTGTCTGTATTTTCATTTATCTCTAAGAATTTTTTGATTTCCTCCTTTATGTCTTCTCTAACTCATTGATCTTTCAGTAACATATTGTTCATTTTCCAGGTGATGCAGGATTTTTCCTTCCTTCTTTTATCATTGATTTCCAGTTTCATTCCATTATGATCAGATAAGATGCATGGTATTATCTCCACACCTTTATATTTGCTAAGAGTTGCCATATGTCATAATATATGATCTATCTTTGAGAAGGATCCATGTGCTGCTGAGAAGAACGTGTATCCACTTGATGACGGTTGATATATTCTATATATGTCGGTTAAGTCTAGGTCATTAATTGTGTTATTGAGTTCTATAGTTTCTTTATTCAGCTTTTGTCTGGTGGATGTGTCCAATGGAGAGAGTGGTGTGTTGAAGTCACTGATAATTATTGTGTTGTGGTCTATTTGACTCTTGAACTTGAGGAGAGTTTGTTTTAGGAATGTTGCAGCACCATTGTTTGGTTCATACATATTGATAATTGTTATGTCTTGTTGGTGGATGGTTCCTTTTAACAGTATATAGTGGCCTTCTTTATCCCTTTTGATTAACTTAGGTTTGAAGTTGATTTTAATCGATATGAGTATTTCCACTCCTGCTTGATTCCGAGGACCATGTGAGTGGTATGATTTTTCCCAGCCTTTCACTTTCAACCTGTGTATGTCTTTTCCTATCATATGAGTCGCCTGAAGTCAGCATATTGTTGGATCTGTTTTTTTTTTTTTTTTTTTTTTTTTTTTTTTTAATCCAGGTTACTAGCCTATGTCTCTTGATTGGTGAATTTAAGCCATTAACATTTAAGGTTACTATTCAAATATGGTTTGTACTCCCAGTCATATTTATTTATTTATTTATTTTAGTTTGGCTCATTTTTGATTTTGGTTATATATTTTGTTCTTCCCTTTACTGAGTTACCTCCCAATGTTAGTTTTGGATGCTGTTTTTCAATTTCTCTTCTTGTAGTGTTTTGCTCAGACTCCCTTGCAGTGCTGGTTTTCTGGCTGCGAATTCTTTTAACTTTTGTTTATCATGAAATATTTTAATTTCATTGTCAAATCTGAAGCTTAATTTTGCTGGATACAGTATTCTTGGTTGGAATCTATTATTTTTCAGAGTTTGAAATACGTTGTTCCAGGATCTTCTTGCTTTCAAGGTCTGTGATGAAAAATCAGCCGTTAACCTAATTGGTTTACCCCTGAATGTAATCTGCCTTCTTTCTCTCGTATCTTTTAATATTCTCTCCTCATTCTGTATGTTGGATATCTTCATAATTGATGTGTCTTGGAGTGGGTCTATTTTGGTTTTGTATGTTTGGGGTCCTGTAGGCTTCCAGGATTTGGCAATTCATTCCAACTTTCATATCTGGGAAGTTTTCTAGGATTATTTCATTCAATAGGTTGTTCATTCCTTTGGTTTGAACCTCTATGCCTTCTTCTATCCCGATGACTCTCATGTATTTTTTTTTTAATAACATCCCATATATCTTGGATAGATTGCTGGTGATTTTTTAGCATCCTTTCTGTGTTGACTATATTCTTTTCAAGTTGATACACTTTGTCTTCATTATCTGATGTTCTGACTTCTATTTAATCTAGTCTATTTGTGATATTCTCATTTGAGTTTTTAATTTGGTTTATGGTTTCCTGCATTTCTAGGATTACTGTTTGATTTTTTTTTTTTAAATCTCTATCTCCTGGTATAGCTCGATCTTTGCCATTTGAATTTGCCTATTTAATTCGTTTTCAAAGTATACTTTCATTGTTTGGACTTGCTGTCTAAAGTCTTCTCTAAGATTCTGTTCCATCTGAGTTAGGTATGCCTTGAGTTCTTTCTCGGACCATTTTTCTGAAGCCTCTAGGTTCTCCTGTGAATTTAAGTTGTCCTGCATTGTTTGTAATCCTTTTTTCCCTTGTTTTTTTCATGGTGCTCATGTTGCTTTCCAACTCTGTTTGACTGTTATGTTTCTGTTTTCTTCTTTAATTTTTTTTTTGGTTTTTATAGTTCCAATATCTCTCCTTTGTGTTGGGAGACAATGTTTAGAGTTGTCGGATTTAATTGTGATTTAAGGTAAATTCATTAGTTTCTTTAGTGGCCTACAGAATTTGAAGGCATGAATAGAATTGAGGTTTGAACTTAGGATTTTATGGTGAGGTCGGGCGCTTTGATGGTATGGAGGTTATATATGTTAGCTTCTTTGGGGGATTGCTCAAATGCAGGCAGATATTAACAAGAGAATAGACAGGAGTAGTTGGGGGTAGTTAAGGGCTTAGGCGGACTATGGACCGATTCATAGTATTCATCTATTTGCATTTAGTAGTTGTACATAATCTGGGTGGTCATGCTTAAGAGGAAAGATGGGGAAAAGGTAAGGAAGCAAACCAAGAAAGAGAGAGGGAGAGAGGAAAGAATGTGAAAAGATTAGAAAAGAAAATGAAATGATAATGAAAAAATAATAATAATAAAATGCAGTAAAATAGAAATTACATTTAAAAAAATAATATTATAACTGTAGAAAAGAATAAAAATAAAATTAAAAAAATTGAAAAAAAATAAAAGAAAAAAAGGGACACTGTTAGGCTTCTATTTTCTTTGCTTCCAGTAGGTGGTGCTGTGCTTTCCAGGCCAAGATTTTGCCCTCCGGCTGTAGGAAAAAGTCCATGTGAGGCCTCTCCCTCCTCGCCCCACTGGTGTCTCTCAAAACCTGTTAGCTTAGGTTAATTCCTGGTTTCTAGTCCCCTGGTTTCTCCTGTCAGCCAGGCCTTTCCCAGTGTGATACCTCTCAGCAGTTCAAACTGCACTCTGTGTCTGCAGTTTCCAGGACGTGGAGCCGCGGCTTTTGGGAACCGGCACCTTATTGTTTTGACTCCCTCCGCCAGCCCCTCCTCCTAGAGGTGGGGAAACAGGTTTCGTTTTTGCTGCTGGTGGGAGGGAGGAGTTGGGGATCAGGTGCCTTTGCCTTTCCCCCATGCCTCACCTCTCTCTCACTCTGTTAATCATGCCCCCGGAAAGCCGGGGAGAGATTTTATGTGATTTCCCTGCTGTATGGAAGATGGACTTAATGTCACAGACCTGTTGTATCACTTAATGAGTTGTGATCAGTCGAAAACTGGCGATGGTGACGTCAGCTCTCCAAGATGGTGGCCGCTGGCTTCCTCGGTGGTCTGACTGGTGTGGAGAACCAAACTGGACCGCTTCCTTCCCCCGTCTCAAACCCAGAATTCAGCACTGAGCACAGTGAGGGCACAGCCTGCAGGAGCCCGCAGAATCAGCAGTGCCATATCTTTGAGTTGCTAGTTCGCCATTTCCCGGCACTAGTCGCAGTCTCTAGCAGTGTGGCGAGTTTCTGAATAAGCAGCTTGACTCTCCGTGTGGACAAATTGCTTGCGGTTGAGCCCCAGTAACTGATCCTTGGGCGATGCAATCCTTCCTCTAGGTTTTGGTGCACCCCAATTTTGCTGAAAATTCCTAACAAGATAGCTTTTGGCGGTTCTAACTCATCATTCACCCGCACAGTGATGCAGTACATGGGGGTGATGCACTCCATTTGCTGCTATCTTCCCTGTCTTGGGGAAGGGTTTGATCTATATTTAGGGCTATATCAAGTATTAGTTTAGGGTTAGTTCTAGGGTTAGTTTTCTGTTTATTTTTAGGATTATGGTTAGGGATAAGGCTAGGGTTACAATTAGAGTTAGGGTTAGGATTAGGGTAATGGCTAGGTTTAGAGCTAGGGTGAGGGTTAGGGTTAAGGTTAGGATTAGGACTAGGTGTAGGGTTAGATTTAGGGATAGTTCTAGGTTTATGTTTATAGTAAGGGTTAGGTTTTGAGCTAGGATTAGGACGAAGGGAAAGGTTAGGTTTGGGTTAGGGCTAGGGTTAGGGTTAGGTTTATGCTTAGGGCTAGGTTAAGACCTGGGATTAGCTCTAGGTTTTGTGTTAGGTTTAGGCCTAGGGTCAAAGCTGTGAGTAATGTAAGAGGTAGGGTTATGATTAGGGTTAGTTTTAGGGTTAGGGTTATGCCAAGGTCTAGTGTTAGGTTTAGATTTTCAGTCAGGGTCAGGTTTAGAAGTAGGTTTACTATTAAAGGCAGAGTCAGTGTTTGTGTTAGAGTTCAAGTTAGGGTTAAAGCCAGAATTAGGAGTAGGTTTAGGTCTAGGCCTAAGGTTAGTGTTTGTGTTATGATAAGAGTTATTGGCCTACTACTAGGTTTTTGTTTAGGTCTAGGGCTAGAGTTAAGGCTAGATTTAGGATTTGGTTTAGGTCCAGGGCTATTGTTAGGTTTTCGTCTAGTGTTAGGGTCAGGTTTAGAACTAGGGTTTGTGTTAGTGTCAGGATAAAGGTCAGGGTTAGCATTCGGGTTTAGGATAGGATTAGAGCTAGAATGAAGGCTTGGTTCAGGACTATTAATAAGGATAGGATGTTGGTTAGCCTAAGGATTAGGCATAGGTCTAGGCCTACCATTAGGGTTAGGGTTATTCATAGGTAAGGGATACCTTTAGAGCTAGGGTTAGGGATAGAGTTAAGGTTAGGGTTAAATCTAGGTTTAGGGCTTGGATAAGGGCTAATTTTTGTGTTAGGTTTAGGGCTAATGTAAGGGCAATGGCAAAGGTAAGAACTAGGGTTACAATGAGGGTTAGTTTTAGGGTTAGGGTTAGGGCTAGAATTAAGCCTAGGGCTAATGTCAGGTCTAGCATTTTTATGGTTAAGGGCAGTTGTAGAATTTTTTATGAAGAGGTCTACTGTAAAGGTTAGGTTTAGGGTAAAGGTCAGGTTTAGAGCTAGGTAGTCAGGATTAGGGCTTGGTTTTGGTTAAGGTTTAGGGTTAAGGTTCGAATTAGCATTAGGTTTAGGAGAATGGATATGGTTAGGTTTAGAGTTCAGGTTAGGTTTAGGGTTTTGAATAGCTTTAGGGATAGCTATATAGTTAGGTTTAGTCCTATTGTTAGCATTTGGGTTAGGCTTATGTTTAGGTAAAAAATAGGATTACAGCTAGGGTTAGGGCTATGTTCATGGTTAGGATTATGGCAGTGTTAGAGTTAGGATTAGGATTAGGATTAGGCCTAGGGTTAGGGTTAGGTTTAGGGTATGTTGTATGGTTGGAGCTAGATTTAGGGCTAGGGTGAGGGGTAGGGTTAGAGCAGGTCTAGGGTAAATTTTAGGATTAGGACTACTTTTAGCATTAGGGTTAGAGTTAGAGTTATAGTAATGGATAGAGTTAGAGCTAGGGTTTGGGCAATGGTTACAGTCAAAATTAGGGTTAAAGTTAGGGTTAGGGATAGGGCTATGTTAATGTTTAGGATTAGGATTAGGGCTCAGTTTAGAGGTAGTATTAGGGTTAGAGTTACTTTATTCAAATTTCTTTGATACAATCCAGGATTCATCTTTAACTAACCTTACTCTGTTTCCCAGGTTTAGGTCTTTTGGTTCAACTCTTTGGTGTCAGGAACAGTTAGTATTTTCATGTTACTTCAGTTTGACCTATATGAGTAAATGTAAATTGACCTGGAAATCAAACATGGTTTATGCTTGAAACTGCACTCACAATCTCAATTCTTTGTGGGGACACTGTTATATGTTCCTTGTGAGTGTAGACCTAAGCTGAAGCATGCAAAAACAACTTTATCTGAGAGCCCTTTAGAAGAAAGCAGGGAATATAAATGCACTGAAATTCCTCTCATAATTATTTGGTCAGATATGTTTGATACTGAGTAGGATTCATTATTTAGCTTGCCCCACAAGGCTCTCCACGTGTGACACTTCTAGGATCAATGGTTTTCTAATCCAGTTAGGGTTAGTGTTAGGTTTTTGTTTAGGACTAGGGTTAGATGTAGTGTTAGTGTAAGAGTAAGTTTTGTACAAATTTCTTTGATACTTTGAAGGAGTCATATTTTCCCCAGCCTTAATATGCTACTCAGGTTTGGGCCTTCTCATTTCAATGGTTTGTTAACAGGGACACTCTGTATTTTAAGGTTTCACTTCATATTGACCTATATAGGTAAAGGAAAATGGAGGTTGAAATCAAACTGGGTTGGTGCTAGCTGCTTGAAACTTCAAACACTGAATCAGTTGTCTGTGGGAACTCTCTGGTTTGTTCATTGTAAAAGTAGCCCTAAGATGAAGATGGCAAAACCACCTTTATTCGAGAGCTCTTTAGCAGAAAACAGTAATATGCATGAAATATCACCTCAATAATTTGGTCATATTTCTTTGATACCGCATAGGATTCATCTGATAGCTTATCCCACTAGACTCCCCAAATTTGGGACTTCTAGGATCATCAGATTTTTCAGTCAGGTTAGGGTTTGTGTTAAGGATAGTGTTAGGGCTAGTGTTAGAGCTAGTATTAGGGTTAGAGTTAGTTTTGTTCAAATTTCTTTGATACGGGGCTGGATTCATTTTTGTTCTATCATTATACTTCACATGTTTGGGCCTCTGAGGTTTAATGGTTCATTGTAAGGAACAGTTTGCATTTTAAAGTTTCAGTTTATTTTTTCCTATACAGGTAAATGGAAATGGAGCTGGAAATCAAACAGCATTGATGCTACCTGCTTGAAACTTCACACTCCATCAATTCTCTGTGAGGAATCTCTGTTTTTTTTTTTTTTCTTGTGACTGTATGCCTAAGCTGAAGCATGTAAAAACAACTTTATCCAAGAATTCTTTAGGAGATAACAGGGAAATACACATGTACTGATATACTCCATCAACTTTTTGGAAAGATTTCTTTGATACTGCACAGCATTCATCCCTTAGCTTTCCGAACTAGGCTGCCCAAGTTTGGAAAATCTACGGCTAAATGTTTCATAAAAATGTCAGGGTTAGGGGAAGAGCTAGGTTTAGAGCTATGTTAAGGTTAGAGTTAATTTTATTCAAAATTCTTTGATACTTGTCAGGATATGTCTTTTAGATAGTTTTACTCTGTTCCCCAGGTTTAGGCCTTCTCTGTTCACAGGTTTGCTGTCAGGAACAGTTTATATTTTAAGATTTCACTTCATTTTGACCTATATGGGATATCTAATGGAGTTGAAAATAAAACAGGTTTGTGCTAACTGCTTGAAACTTCACAAACTCCATCAGTTCTCTGTAGGGACTCTGGTATGTTCCTTGTAAAAGTAGGCCTATGCTGAAGCATGCAAAAACAACTTAATATATGAGTGTTTTAGAAGAAAATAGGAAAATATGCATTTACTGAAATAACTCCGATTATTATTTGGTCAGATTTTTTTGATGCTGCATAGGATTCATCATATAGCTTGCCCCACAAGGCTCCCCAGGTGTGGGAATTCTAGGATAAATGGTTCTCTAATCAGGTTATGGTTAATGTTAGGTTTAGCATTATGGCTAGGGCTAGGGTTAGAGGTAATGTTAAGGTGAGAGTAAGTTTTGTTCAAATTTCTTTGATACTGGGCAGGAGTCATCTTTTATCTAGCCTTAGTATGCTTCTAAGGGATATTCTTCTCAATTCAATGGTTCACTATCAAGAACACTTTGTATTTTAAGGTTTCACTTAATTTTGACACCTATGGGTAAGTGAAAATCAAACAGGCATCCCTTCCCCTAAACCTAACCCTAAACGTAACCATAAACATAGCCCTAATCCAAGGCCTAAGCCTAACACTAACCCTAGACCTATTCCTAGCCCTAATTTAGCCTAACCATAACCCTAACACTAGCCCTAAGACTAACTCTAACTCTTGCCATAACCTATTCCTAGTTTTAACAATATCCTTTACCATAATCCAAACACTAGTCCTGATCTTATCTCTACCACTTGCTGCAGTCTTAACCCTAGAATTAACCATAACTGTAAATCTACTCCTAAGCCTAAACTCATCCTATCACTAGCAATAACACTAACGCTAATCATAAAACTACCCCTAAATTTAGCCTTAGCCCTAAAACAAAACCGAGCCATAGGACTAACCTAAACCTTAAACTAAATCAAATCTTAACCTTACATCTAGCCCTAAGCCTAACCCTAATTCGAGTCTTATCCCTAACCCTAAAATGAACCATGACCCTGACTCTGACACTAACACTAACCCTAGTTCAAAACATCACCTAAACCTAACCCTAATCCTAAAATGAGACTTAGTCCTAAATGTAACCCTAAAACTAGTGCTAATCATAACTTTAGTCCTTACATTAGCCATATCCCTAAGAAGAGCCCAAACGAAACCCAAAACATAGCCCTAATCAAAGACCCAATCCTAGCTTTAACCCTAACTCGGACCCTAAACATAGCCCTAACATTACTCTAAACCTAACCCTAACTTTAATCCTTGCACTACACCTAAACCTACCCCTATCCCTACCACTAACTCTGACCATAAACCTAGCCCTAACCCTAGCTCTAACCCTATCCATTACCCTAACACTAACCCTAATGCTAATCCTCAGCCTGATCCTAGCACTGTCCCTAACCCTAACCTATCCATTACACTAAACCTAAACTGAACCCTAACCCTAAGCATATCATTACCTTAACTCTAACCTTAACCCTAATGCTAAAATGAGCCCTAATTCTAAACCTTAAACTAAACCAAACCGTAATTCTGACCCTGTCCATAATAATATCCCTACCTCTAAACCTGACCCTAACCCTCATCCTAACCCTTGTATTATACATAGCCAAACACCTATCCCCAAAACTACCCATAATCATAACCCTATACCTGACATAAGCCCTTGCACTAATGCTAACCTAACACTAACAAAACTGCTAGTCCTAATCCTAGGCCTAACACTAGCTTTAATCCTAACCTTACACTTAGCCCTACCCCTAACCCTATTTTTAACCTTCACCCTAGCCCTAAACCTAGCTGTAACATCATACCTTACCCTGACCCTAACCCTACCCCTAACACTAGCTCTAACCATATCCCCACATGTAAACAAAACCCTAATGCTAAAGGTAACCCTAGACCTATCCCTAATTCTTAGGCTAATCAAAACCCTAACCCTATAAATAGTCCTAAGGCTAGCCCTCATTCAAGCTCTAACCCTAACCCAAATACTACCCTAACCCTGACCCTTATTCTGACCATAACACTAACTGTACATCTAAACCTGACCCTAACCCAAGACCAAACCCTAACACTAAACTTACCAGTAAAATTATACCTAACCCTGACCATACCACTAGCCCTAGACCTAAACCTGATCCTAAATCTAACCTTAACTCTAGCCCTAGATGTAAACAAAATCCTAGCCATAGCCCTAACAATAACCCTTAACTTAACACAAAGACTAACCCTACTTTTAGACATAAACCTGGTCCTAATTCTGACTTTAACCTTAACTATAACTCTAACCTGCACACTGACTCTGCATTTAACACTAAGCTATCTCTAAACCTGACCGTATATGAAAACTTAAACCTAACACTACCCCTAGCAATAACCCTAACCCTACAACTAGCCCTAATCATAATCCTAGCTCTTATATTACCCATAGCCCTAACTCTATGCCTTAACTTAACAAAAAACCTAGAGCAAATCCAGGGCTAAACCTAGCCCTAAGCATTACCCTAACCCTAACCCTAACCCTAGCCTTAGTCCTAAACCTTACTTAAAGACTAACTCTTACCATAAATATAAACTTAGACCTATCCCTAACTCTAACCCTAAACTAACCCTAACCCTAAACTTAAGCCTATCCCTAGAACTAGCTCTAAACCTACACATTGCCCTAAACGTAAGCCTAACCCTATAGATAACCCTAGCCTTAACCCTAAACCTAATCCTAATCATAACTGGAAAACTAACCCTAAACCTACCATTCGCCACAGCTGTAAACCTACCTCAAACCATAACCCATAAAATAAACCTAAGCATAACCATAGCCTTCACAATAACCCTAAAATTAAATATAACCCTAACCCTAAACCTAATAATACATCTAAATATATCCATTACTCTAACCCTTGTCCTAACCCTAATGATAAGCATAGCCCTAACTAGAACCCTAACCCTAAAACTACCATAATTCTATCACTAAACCTAACGTTGAACCTAACCTTTGACCTAGCATTAGCCCTAAATCTAGCTCAAACCCTAACCCTTAACTAAACAAAATACTAGGCCAAACCCTACCACTCATCCTAGCCCTAATCCTAACTATAACCATAGCCCAAACCCTAGCTCAAACTCTATCTATTTCCCTTACCATAACCCTAAACCTAATACTACACTGAGCCATAACACTTACCCTATCTCTATCCCTAGACCTGATTCTCACACAAAGCCTAAACCAAGCCCTAAGTCTTACTCAATTTCTGACTCTTACCCTTACGCTAATCCTATCTTAATACCGAACCCTAAACCCAACGCTAAACCTAGCCCTAATCCTAAACTTAACCCTAGCCTTAACCCTAGCTCTAACCCCAAGCATTACCCTAACCCTAACCATAAAACACATGATAACCCTAGTCCTAACACTAAACCTATTCTAACCCTAAATGAATACCTAACTCTAGACCTAACCATAAACCTAACCCTTACCATAGTTCTAACCCTAGCTCAAACCCTAACAGCTATGCTAAACCTAACAGTAACCCTAGTCCTAAACCTAAACCTAACCCTTACTCGACATCTAACCCTGTCCACTACCCTTATCCTAATGATAAACCTAGCCCTAACCCTAAAACTAACCCTAATCCTAGACCTAACCGTAAACATAACCCTAGTCTTAGCACTAACCCTAACTCAAACCCTAACCCATACCCTAAACCTAACCCTAGCCTAAACCCTAATACTAACCCTAACTCTAGCCCTAATACTAAACATAAACCTAGCCCTAAACTTATCCATCACTCTAATGATAACCATAAACCTAATGCTAACCCTAGGCCTAACTATAAACCTATCCATTACCCTAAACCTACACTGAACCCTAAAACTAACCTGAAGCCTAAACCTAACTCTATTCATTACCCTAACCCTAACACTAAACCTAAAGCTAATGTGAGCCCTAACCCTAAACCTTAAACAAACCCAAACCCCAAACCTGACTCTGACCATTATAATACTCGTAGCTCTAAACCTGAACCTTACCCTAAACCTAATTCTGTCACTAGACCTAGCCATAAATCTTACCCTAAAAGTATCCCTAACCATAACCCTATACCTGATATTAGCCCTAGCCCTAATTCTTGCCATAACCCTAATACAAATGCAAGCCCTCAGCCTACCCTAATCCTAGCCTTGATCCTAACTCAAACCCTAACTCTATCTCTATTCCTAATTTTAACCCTCTCTTTAATTTTGAACCTTGCTATTACCCCATCCCTTCCCCTAAATCTAACCCTAACACTAACCCTAGACTTAATCCTTACACTAATCCTAGACCTACCTTATCCTAGCCCAAATTTAGCCCTAAACCTAACTCTAACACTAGCACTAAGACTAACTATAATTTTTGCCCTAGCCCTACTCCTGGATCAAACCCTAAACTTTACCATAACCCAAACACTTACCAAACCTTTTCTCTAACACTAGCACTAGCCCTAAACCTAGATCTAACCATAACTCTAAATCTAACCCTAACCCTAAGCCTAAACCTCACACTAACACAAGCACTAGCACTAACACTAATCCTAAACCTAGTCCTAGCAATAAAAAAATACGAGCCATAGCCCTAACCCTAACCCTTAACCTAAACCAAATCCTAACCTACATCTAGCCTAATATTAGCTCTAATTCCAGTCCTACCCTTACCCTAAAACTAACCTTGACCCGGACTCTGACCCTAACACTAACCCTAGCTCTAACATCACCCTAAATGTATACCTAACCCTAAAACTAGACCTAGTGTTAACTGTAACCCTAAAAGTGGCCCTAATCATAACTCTAGTTCTTGCATTAATCTTAGCCCTAATTCTTGCCATAACCTAACTCAAAACCTAGCCCTAATCCAAGCTCTAAACCTCTTTTTAATCCTAACCCTAACCATAGCCCTAACCATTAACCTAAACCTAAACTTAACACTAAAACTTTCCCTAATCCTAAACCGAACCCTAGCCTTAATCCAAAACATAATCCTAGACCCAAACCTAGCTCTAACTCTATCCATTACCCTAACCATAGTCCTAACCCTAATGCTAACCTTAGGATAACCCTAACCCTATCTGTAACCCTAACTTTATCAATTACCCTAAACCTAACCTGAACCCTAAACCTAACCATAAACATTACCCTAAACTTAACCCTAACCCTAATGCTAATGAGAGCCCTGACCCTAAACCTTAACATAACCCAAAACTTAACCATGACTGTGACCCTAATAATAACCCTATCTCTAAACCTTACCCTAACTCTCAACCTAACACTTACACTAGAACTAGCCATAAACCTAAACCAAAATTAACCCTAACTATAAACCTCGACCTGAAATTACCCCTAGCCCTAATCATAGCCCTAACCCTAAAACAAAACCTAGCCCTAATCCTAGCCTTAAACCCCGCCCTAATACTAGCCCTAAACACAGGCTTAATCCTCATACTAACACTAAACCTAGCCCTAACCGTATTTGTACCATAGCCCTAAACCTAGCTATGACATCATACCTTACCCTAAACCTAACCCTAAACCTAGGCCTAGCCCTAACACTAACCCTAGCATTAATCCTAGAATTAACTTAATCCTCACCTTAACCCTACCCCTAACTATCACCCTAGCATGAACCCTATTCTAAACCTATCCTTTACCATAACCCAAAACCCAGCCCTAAACCTTGCCCCAACACTAGCCCAAAATTTGCCATAGCTCTAAACCTAGACCTAAACCTAACTCTGAAGCAAACCCTAAACCTAAGACTAAACCTCATCCTAACACTCCCCCTAATCCTAATGCTAATTGGAAAACTAGCCCTAACCCTAGGCCTATCACTCAAACTAAACCGAGTCACAGGCTTCACACTAATCCTTAAAATAAACCAAATCCTAAGCTTATACCTAGCCCTAACCTAGCCCTAATTCGAGTTCTAACCCTACCTCTAGAACTTACCCTGACCCTGAATTACACCCTAACAATAACCCTAGCTCTAAATATCACCCTAAACCTAAACCTAAACTGAACACTAGACCTAGCCCTAACTCTAACCCTAAACTAGCCCTAGTCATAATGCCAGTTCTTACATTAGCCATAGTCCTGTAATAACAGAAAACCTAGCCCTAATCCGAGACCTAAACCTAGCATTAAACTTAACCCTAACCTTGAGCCTAGCCTTATCCCTAACCCTAACACTAGCCCTAATCCTAGCTCTAAACTTATCCCTTACCCTAAGCCTGACCCTAACACTAACCCACCTAATGTTACCCTAGCCCAAAATTTAATCATTAGCCTACCTGAAATCATAACTCTAATACTAATCTAACCCTAGCCCTCATTCTAGCTCTAACCCTAAACAAAACCCTAGCCCTAACCCTGACCATTATTCTGACCCTAACTCTAAACCTAGGTTGAAACCTGACCCTAAACCTAAACTGAACCATAAAACTAACCCAACGGGTAACCCTATACCTAAATCTAACCTTAATACTCGACCTAGACAAAAGCCTAATTCTAAATCTAGCTATATCTCTAGCACTGGCCCAAAACAAAAACCTAGCCCTAGCCCTAACAATAAGCCTTAACCTAACCCAAACACAAACCCTACCTCTAGACCTAACATTAGCCCTAATTCTGGCCCCAACAATAAACCTAACACTAACACAAATACCTCCTCCAAACAAAAACCCTAGCTCTAAACATTATGTTAACACAAAATCTAGCCATAACCCTAACCCTAGACCTAACCATAATCCTAACCTAGCTCTTACATTACCCATAGCCTTAATGCTAGCCCTAAACCTCACACAAATCTTAGCCCTAATCCTATCCCTAACCCTAGCCTAAGTGTAACCCTAACCTAACTCTTGCCTTAGCCCTAACACTAGCTCAAACACTAACCCTTACCATAAATATAACTGTAGCCCTAACCCTAACCTGAACCCTAATCCTAGCCCTTATCCTAACCATAACCAAGGCCAAACTCTATTTCTAACTCTATCCATTTCCCAAAACATAACCCTATACCTAATGCTAACCCTAGCCCTCAACTTAACATTAATCCTAAACTTAGACCTGACATTAAACCTAACACTTGACCTAGCCCTAACCATAGCTCAAACCCTAAAACTTAGCCTAAATCTAACCCTAACTCTAGACCTAACCCTAACCCTAAACCTTACCCTTACCATAATCCTAACAATAAAACTATCCCTACACCTATCTCTAACCCTAAATATAAGCCTAACCCAAGTGCTAACCCTCACCTAAACCTAAACCTATTGCTAACACTAAACCTATCCATTACCTAAACCTAATCTGAACACTAAAACTCAACCTAAAAATTACTCTAACACTAACCCTAATGCTAATTTGAGCCCTAAACCTAAACCATAACCTAAACTAAACTCTAAACAAGACACTGACTCTAATAATACACCTAGCTCTAAACCTGGCCCTAACCCTAAACCTAACACTTACACTAGACCTAGACATAAAGGTAACCCTATCAGTATTACTAACCATAACCCTAGACCTGACATTATTCCTCTACCTAATTCTTGCCCTAAACCTAACACATACCCGATCCCTCATCCTAGCCCTAAACCTAGCCTTAATCCTAAACTGAACCCTAACCCTACCCAAATTCCTAATTTCTACCCTCACCTTAGTTCTGAACCTAGGTATAACCACATCCCTTCCCCTTCCCATACCCTAACCCTAACACTATCACTAACCCTAACCCGAGACCTAACCTTAGGCTTAACCATAACACTAACCCTAGCTTTAATCCTTGCCCTAATTTATCACTAACTGTAACCCTAACTCTAACCCTAGTCCTAAAACTAACTCTAACTCTCACCGTAGACCTATATCTAATACTAACCTTATCTGTTACCATAACCCTAACACTAGCCCTAACCTTAGCCCTAACCATAGCTCTAACCTTAGATCTAACCATAACTCTAAATATAACCTTAAACCTAAGCCTAAACCTCACCATACCAATAGCCCAAACACTATCACTAATCCTAAATCTAGACCTAACCCAAGCTCTAGACCTAAAACAAAACAGAGCCATAGACATAACGCTAATCCTAACCTAACACTAATCCTATAACTGACATTAACCCCAGTCCTAATTCTTGTCCTACCCTTAACACAAAGCCTAACCATACACCTAGCCTTAATCCTATCTCTAATTTGAGTGTTATCCCTATACTTAAAACTAACACTGACCTTGACTATGACCCTAGCACTAACCTCATCTCAAAAATCTTCACCTGAAAACTTAACTTAACCCTAATACTAGACTTATCTCTAACCCTAGTCATAAAACTAGCCATAATTGTAACCCTAGATTTACACTAGCATAGCCCTAACCCTAGCCCTACGATAATCTAAAACTTAACCCTAATCTGAGCCCTAACCCTAGTTTTAACCCTAACCCTAGCCTTAATCCTAACCATAACCCAAGCCCTAACTATAGCTCTAATCCTATCAAATAGCTTACCCTAACTCTATCCCTAATGCTAACCCTAGGATAACCTGAATCCTATCCATAACCCTAACCCTATCCATTACCTTAAACCTAACCTGAAACCTATACCTAACCATGTCTATTACCCTAACCCTAAATCTAACACTCAAGCTAATTTGAGCCCTAACCCTAAACTTCAACCTAAACAAACCCTGACCCTGACCCTGACTCTAATGATACCCTTAGCTCTAAAGCTGACCTGAACCCTCAACCTACACCTTTCACTATACCTAGCCATAAACCTAACCCTAAAACTATCCCTAACCATAACCCTAGACCTGAAATTAGCCTTAGTCCTAATAATAGCCTTATCCATAACAAAATACATAGCCCTAATCCTGGCCCTAAACATAGTTTTAAACCTAATCCTAATTCTAACACTAGCCCTAACCCTAAATTTACCCCTTGCCCTAAGCCAAAACCTCGCTATAACATAATACCATACCCTAACCCTAATCCTAACCATAGCCCTAAACCAAGGCCTAACCCTATTACTAACCCTAACTCTAATCCTAGCCCTAATTTAGCCCTAACCCTAAACTTAATCATATCCCTAGCCCTAAGACTAACTCTGACTCTCGCCGTAGCCATATCCCTAGTTCTAAACTTATCCCTTACCATAACCCAAAGCCTAGCCCTAACCCTAGCCCAAACCTAGCCCAAAACTTAGTCCTAGCCCTACATCTAAATCTAAAACTAACTTTAAATCTAACCCTAACTTTATACCTAAACCTCACCCTAACACTAGCCCTAACCCTAATGCTAATTTTAAAACTAGCCCTAAACCTAGCCACAGCCCTAAATAAAAACACAAACACTAAGCTATAGCCCTAATCAAAACCCTTAACCTAATACAAATACTAGAGCTACCCCTAGTCCTAACCCTATCCCTACAATTAATACTGACTCTGACTCTAATTCTAATACTAACCCTAGCTCTAAATATCACCTTAACCCTAAATGTAACCCAAAAACTAGACCTAGCCCTAAACCTAACCATAAAACTTGCCCGAATTGTAAAGCCAGTTCTTATATTATCCATAGACCTAACCCTAACACAAAACCTACCCAAAATCTGAGCCCTAACCCAAGTTTAAAACAAACCCTTAATATAACCCTAGCCCTATCCCTAACCAAAACCCTAACCCTAGTTTAAACCCTATCTCTTACCCTAAGCCAAACCCTCACCCTAATGCTACCAGAGTTATAACCCTAATCCTTAGCCTACCCCAAACCCTAACCCTATTACTAGTCCTAACACTAGCCCTCATTATATCTCTAATCATATCCCAAAGCCTAAACCTATCCTTGACACTTATTCTGAACCTAATACTAACCCTTAGTCTAAGCCTGACCCTAACTCTAAACCAAACCCTAACACTAGCCCTACCGGTAAACCTATACCTAACCTATCCATAATACTAGCACTGGACCTAAAGCTAATTCTAATTATAACCATAACTCTAGCTCTAGCCCTATATAATCCTAGCCCTAGCCCTAACAAGAACCATTAACCTAACACAAAGACTAACCCTACCCCTAGACCTAACCCTAGTTCTAATTCTGACCCTAACCCTAACTCCAATGCCATCCCGAACACTGAACCTTATCCTAACACAAACCCAGCTCTAAACTTTATCCAAAACCTAAACCTAAGTCTAACTATAGACCTATCGATAACCCTAACCCTAAAACTAGCCGTAGTCATAAACCAGGGTCTTTCATTACCCCTAGCCCTAACGCTAGCCATAAATCTTACAAAAAAGCTAACCCAAACCCTAGACATAAGCATAAACTTATCCAAAACTCTAGCCCAAACCCTAACCCTAACACTTGCCCTAGCCCTAACCCTAGCTCAAACTCTTACACTTATCCTAAACGTAACTCTAGCCCTAACCCTAACGCTAAAACTAGCTCTAATCTTAACTGTAACCATAGAAAAAATCTTAGATATAACTTTATCCACTACCTTAAACAGAGCCCTGAACCTAATGCTAATCCTAGCCCTAACCATAATGCTAACCCTGAACCTTGCCATAGCCATAACCCTAGCTCAAACCCTAACACTTACCCTAAACTAACCTTTACTCTAACACTAACCCTATGCCTAACCATAACTCTAGCCCTAATACTAAGCTTATCCCAAGTCCTAACTCTAGCACTAACCCTATCCATTATTCTAAACATAAGCCTAACCCAAATGCTAATCTTAGGCCAAACCCTAACCATATTCCTAACACAAACCCTATAAATTACTCTAAACTTAACCTTAATCTTAAACCTAACCCTATCCATTACTCTAACCTTAAAACTCACCCTAACTCTAACCATAAAACTAACACTAATTGTAAGGCCAGTTCTTAACTCTAACGCTAATTTGAGCCCTAACCCTAAACCTTAACACAAACCAAACCCTAACCCGACTCTGAACCTAATAATACACCTAGCTCTAAACCTGACCCCTACATTAAACCTAACACTTATACTAGACTTAGCCATAAACCTAACCCTAACACTACCCCTAACCATAACCCTAGACCTGACATTAGCCCTAGCCCTAATCCTAGCCCTAACCCTAACACAAACCCTAGCCCTCATCCTAGACCTAAAACTAGCCTTAATTCTATCCAAAATTTTCACCATAGCCCTACCCTAAATTTTAAATCTCGTCCTAGCCATGAATCTAGCTATAATCCTATCACTTTTTCTAAAAGTAACACAAAACCTAACAATACTCTAACCTTAACCCTAGTCCTAATCATAGACCTAACCCTAACATTAAGCCAAATGCTAATCCTAGCCCTAACCCTAACCCTAAGACAAACATCACTGTAGCCCTATTTCTATTTCTAACCTTATCCATTACTGTAATCCTCACACTAGCCCTAACCTTATCTCTAAACGTAGCCATAGCTCTAACACTAGATATAAACATAACTCTAAATATACCCTAAACTTAAGCCTAAATCTCAACATACCACTAGCCCTAACACTATTGCTAATCCTAAAACTAGCCCTAAAACAAAACTGAGCCATTGCTCTAACCCTAAAACTTACCCTATAGCAAACCCTACCCCTATAACTAGCCATAACCCTAGCTCTAATTCAAGTCTAGGCTTAAAACTAACCCTGATCCTGACTCTTATCCAAACTCTAACCCTAGCTCTAAATATCACCCTAACCCTAAAGCTAATGCTAGCACCACTCCTAGCCCAAACCCTAACCCTAAAACTAACCCTAAAAATAACCCTAGTTCTTACATTGGCCATAGCCCTAACCCTAGCCCTAACCCTAATACAAAAATAGCCTCTAATCCAAGCCCTAACACTAGATATACCCCTAACCCTAATCTTAATCCTAGCCCTAAACCTAACCCTAAACGTAGACCTAACCCTAGCTCTAACACTATCCCTTACCCTAAGCAAAACCCTATCCATAAGGATAACTTTAGTCCTAATCCTAACCCTTAGACAAAACTAAACACTAACCCTATTACTAGTCCTAACCCTAGCCCTCATTCTTCCTCTAACCCTATCCCAAAATCAAACTGTAAATTTCACCCATATTCTGACCCTAACACTAATTTTAGGTATAAATCTAAACCTAACCCTAAACCGAACCCTAACACTAGCCCTATAGATAATGTCATACCTAAACCTAACATTAACACTAGCCCAAGATATAAACGTAATCTTAAATTTTGTGAAAACTCTAGCCCTAGACCTAAACAAAAACTTAGACCTATCCCTAAAAATAACCCTTTAACTAATCCAAACACTAACCCTACCCCTATACCTAACTTTGTCCTAATTCTGTTTTGCACTCTAACACTAACTATAACCTGAACACTGACCCTGACACTAACACTAAACCTAGCTCTAAACCTGACAATTAACCAAAATCTAAACTTAATACTAGACTTAGCCATAATCCTTACCCTACAACTAGCTGTAATTAGAAATCTAGACCTTAAATTACCCATAGCACTAACTATAGGCCTACACCTAACACAAAACCTAGCCATAATCTGAGACATAAACCTACCTTAAGAATAACACTAACCCTAACCCTAGCTCTAAACCTAACCCTAACACTCACTTTAGTCCTAACCATGTCTCACAGCCTAAGCCTTAGCCTAAAATAAACCTAGCCCTAACCCTACCCATAACCCTAAACCTAGCCCACATCCTAAAATTAACACTAACTCTAACCCTAGTTCTAACACTATCCATTACCCTAACTGTAATGCTAAATGTAATAAAAACCCTAGCCATAACTCTAACCAAAATCCTAACACAAAACATAAACCTAACCCTAGACCTAACCCTAAACTTAACCATTGCTTTAGCCCTAAACCTAACTCAAACCCTAACCCTTAACATAAACTCAACAGTAAATCCAGCCCTAAAACTAAACAATCCTAAACCTAACCTTTACTCAAAATCTAACCTTATATCTAACCGAATCTATTCTTCTAAACCTAACCAAAACACTAGTCCTAACCCTAAACCTAAGACTTACCAAATCTATAATGCTAACCCTACATCTAACACTAAACCTAACGCTCACCCTAGGACTAACCCGAGCTCAAAACCTAACCTTTATGCTAAACATAACCCTAACCTACCCTAATCTAGAGTTACTAGCCCTAACCCAAAACTTAACCCTAACTCTAGCCCTAATCTTAATCATAAAATTAGCCAGAACACTAGCTCTAAACCTAAAATTATCCTTATGATAATTCTAATGCTAATGCTAACCCTAGGCCTAACCCTTTCCTTATTGCTATCTGAAAACCTCTCCATTATCCTAAACCTACCCTGAACCCTAAACAGAACCCAACTCTAATCCTAACTCTTACACTAGATCTAGACACAAACCTAACCCTAAATCTACCCCTAACTGCAACATTAGAACTGATATTAGCCCTAGCCATAATTCTAGATCTAAACCTACAAAAAATCATAGCCCTCATTCAAGCCCTAAACCTAGCCTTAATACTAACCCTAACCCTAACCCTAGCCATAACTCTAATTCTAACCCTCACCCTACCACTAAACCTGGGTATAATAACATCCGTAACCCTAAACATAATCATAACCCTAGTCCTAATGCTAGGCCTATGCTGAACACTAACTCTAGCCCAAAATCTAGGCCTAACTTAGCACTATCCCTAGTCTACCCTATCCCTTACCATAACCCTAACTGTAGCCCTAAACCTAGATATAACTCTAGCCAGAACCATTGCCTTATCTTTATTCCTAATCTTAATGCTAGATCTAACCTTAACTCTAAATCTAACATTAAGCCTAAGCCTAAGCCCAACCTTAACACTAGCCCTAACCCTAACACTAATCAAAAAACTAGCTCTAACCCTATCCCTATAGTAAAACAAAACTGAGCAATAGCCCTAACACTAAACCTTAACTTACACCAAAACCTAGAACTACACCTAAACCTAACCTTAGCCCTAATTCGACTCCTAACCTTAAACTTAATACAAACCCTGACTCAGACTCATATCCTAACACTCACCCTAGCTTTAAATAGCACCGTAAATTTAAACTAAACTCTTAATGTAACCCTAGCCTTATTTCAAGTCCTAACCCTAACCCTAAAACTAACATGACCCTGACTATTAACCTAACACTAATACTAGATCTAAATATCACCCTAACCTTAAAACTAATCCTAACACTAGAGGTTTAACCCCTAACCATAACCAAAAAATTAACCCTAATTGTAACCCTAGTTCTTACATTAGCCATTGCTCCAACCCTAGCCCTAAACCTAACACAAAACTAGCCCTAATCTGAGCCCTAAACCTAGCTTTAATCATATCCTGTGCCCTAATCCTAGCCCTAACCCTAGCTCAAACTCTATCCTTTACCCTAAGCCAAACCCTAACCCTAACGCTAATCATAATCCTTAACCTGACCCAAACCCTAAACCTATTACTAGTCCTAACCTAGCTTTCATTCTAGCTCTAACCGTAACCCAAACCCTAACACTAACCCTGACCCTTATTCTGACCCTAACACTAATCATAGTCTAAACCTGAACCTAACCCTAATCCAAACCCTAAGACTAGCTCTGCAGGTAACTCATACCTATACCTAACCCTTCAACTGGCCCTAAACCTAAACCTAATCCTAAATCTAGTGATAATTCTAGCCCTAGACCTAAACAAATCTTAGTCCTATCCCTAACAGTAACCCTTAATCTAATCCACACACTAACCCTACCCCTATACCTAAACTTATCCTAATTCTGGCTTTTACCCTAACTCTAACTCTAACCTGAAGACTGACCCTGACACTAACACAAAACCTAGCTCTAAACCTGACAATAACCCAAAATCTAAACTTATCATTAGACCTAGCAACAACCCCTACCCTACAACTAGCCATAATTAGAACTCTAGATTTTACATTATCCATAGCACAAACCCTAGGCCTAAACCTAACACAACACCTAGCCCTAATCAAAACTGAGCTATAGCCTTATTCCTAATCCTTAACCTAAATCAAATCCTAACTACACCAAATCGTAACCCTATCCCTGTAACTAATACTTACACTGACTCTGTCCCTAAATGTAACCCTAGCTCGAAACATCACTTAATCCTAAATGTAACCCAAACCCTTGACCTAGCACTTACCCTAACCATAAAATTACCCCAAATTCTAAAGCCATTTCTTACATTAGCCATAGATATAACCCTAACACAAAACCTAACCCTAATCGGATCCCTAACCCTAGCTTTAACCCATAAACTAAATATAACCCTAGCTCTAACCCTAACTAAAACCCTAACACTAGATCTAACCCTGTCCCTTACCCTAAGCCAAACCCTCACCATAGTGCTACCCTAGTTTTAACACTGATCCTTTGCCTACCCTAAACCCTAAACCTATTACTAATCCTAACCCTAGCCCTTATTCTATCTCTAACCCAATCCCAATGCCTAAACTTAACCCGGATCCTTATTCTGGCCCTAACAATAACGCTAGCTCTAAGCCTGACCCTAACTCTAAACTGAACCCTAACACTAGCAGTAACGGTAAAGCTATATGTAACTTAATATAATATTAGCACTAGACCTAATATTATTCCTAAATATAGCCATAAATCTAGCCCTAGCCCTAAAAAATTTCTAGCCCTAGCCCTAACAATTACCATAAACCTAACACAAAGTCTAACCCTACACCTAGACCTAACCCTAGTTCTAATTCTGGCCCTAACACTAACCCCAATGCTATCACAAACACTGAACCTTATCCTAACACAAACCCTAGCTCTAAACCTTACCCTAACCCCAAACCTAACCCTAACTATAGACCTATCCATAACCCTAACTCTACAACTAGCTGTAACATAAACCAGGATGTTTCATTACCCATAGACTTAAAGCTAGCCATAAATCTCACACAAAGCCTAGCCCTAACCCTAGCCATAAGTGTAATCCTAACCAAAACCTAGCCCAAACCCTAACCCTAACGCTTGCCCTAGGCCTAACCATAGCTCAAACTCTAACCCTACCCCTACCCCTAACACTAACCCTAGGCCTACTCCTAAATGTAGCCATTGCCCAAATCTTAGATCTAACTTTATCAATTACCTTACACAAACCCTGATCTAATGTTAATCTTAACCCTAAGCCTAACACTAACCCTAACCATAGCCCTGACTCTAATCATAACCCTTGCCTTAGCCTAACCCTAGCTCAATACCCAATACTTACCCTAAACCTAAAACTAACACTAACACTAACCCTATGCCTAACCCTAACTCTACCCTAATCCTAAGCTTAACTCAAGCCTAACACTAACACTAACCCTATCCATTATTCAAAACACAAGCCTAAACCAAATGCTAACCTTAGGCCAAATCCTAATCCTATACCTAACACTAACCTATACATTACTCTAAACCTAACCCTATCCATTACTCTAAACCTAAACCTCACCCTAACACTAACTATAAAACTAACCCTTATTGTAAAGCCAGTTCTTAACCCTAACCTTAATTCCAGCCATAACCCTAAGCCTTAACCCAAAACAAACCCTAACCCGACTCTTAACCTAATCATATACCTAGCTCTAAACCTGACCCCTACACTAAACCTAACTCTCATACTATCCCTAACCATAACCCTAGACCTGACATTAGCCCTAGTCCTAATCCTAGCCCTAACCATAAAACAAACTCTAGCGCTCATCCTAGCCCTAAACCTAGCCTTAATCCTAACCTGAAACCTCACCTTAGCTCTATCCTGAATTTGAAAGCTCATCCTAGCTACAAACCTACCTATAACCCTATCAATTCCCATAAACCTAACTCTAAACCTAACACTAACACTAACCATATCCCTAGCTTTAACCATAGACCTAACCTTAACACTGACCCAAATGCTAATCCTAGCCCTAATTTAGGCCTAGTCCCAACCCTAGCCCTAACTCTAGCCCTAAGACTAACTCTCACGCTAGCCCTATTTCTATTTCTAACCCTAGACCTTACCTTAGCACTAACCCAAACCATATCCCTAACCCTAGATCTAAACATACCTCAAAATATGACCCTATCTTTAAGTTTAACCTCACCATACCACTAGCCCTAACACTATTGCTAATCCTAAAATTAGCCCTAACCATAGCTCTAGCCCTAAAACAAAACCAAGCCATTGCTCTAACCATAACCCTTACCCTATAGCATACCCTAATCCTTACCTAGCCATAAACCTACCTGTAATTCGAGTCCTAGGCTTAAAACTAACCCTGACCCTGACTCTTATCCAAACTCTAACCCTAGCTCTAAATGTCACACTAACCTTAAAGCTAATGCTAGCACCACTCCTAGCCCAAACCCTAACCCTAAAACTAACCCTAAAAGTAACCCTAGTTCTTACATTGGCCATAGCCCTAACCCTAGACCTAACCCTAACACAAACATAGCTTCTAATCCAAGCCCTAACACTAGATTTAACCCTAACCCTAACCCTAATCCTAGCTCTAAACCTAACCCTAAACCTAGACCTAACCCTAGCTCTAACACTATCCCTTACCCTAAGCCAAACCCTATCCATAATGATAACCTTAGTCCTAATCCTAATCCTTACACAAAACCAAACACTAACCCAATTACTAGTCCTAACACTAGCCCTCATTCTTCCTCTAACCCTGACCCAAAATCAAACTCTAAACTTCACCCATATTCTGACCCTAAAACTAATTATAGGTCAAAACCTGACCCTAACCGAAACAGAACCCTGAAACTAGCCCTACCAGTAAACTTATACCTAAACCTAACACTAATACTAGCTCTAAACCTAAACCTAATCTTAAATCTAGTGATAACTCTAGCCCTAGACCTAAACAAACACTTAGTCCTATCCCTAACAGTAACCCTTACCTTATACTTAACCTTTTCCTAATTATGGCTTTCACCCTAATCCTAACTCTAACATGAACCCTGACCGTGACACTAACTATAAACCAAGCTCTAAACCTGACAGTAAACCAAAATCTAAACTTAACACTAGACCTAGCTATAACCTTTACCCTACAACTAGCCATAATTAGAACTCTAAATCTTACATTACCCATAGTACTGACACTAGACCTAAACCTAACATAAAACCTAGCCATAATCTGAGGCCTAAACCTACCTTAAGAATAGCTCTCACCCTAACCCTAGCTCTAAACTTAATCCTAATTCTCACTTTAGTCCTAACCCTTGCTCACAGCCTATCCCTTATCCTAAACATAACCCAGGCCCTATCCCTACCCATAACCCTAACCCTAACCTTAAAACTAGCTCTAACACTAGCTCTAACCCTAGCCATTACCCAATCTCTAACGTTAAATGTAATGATAACTCTAGCCCTAACCCTAACCAAAACCCTAACACAAAACATAAACCTAACCATAGACCAAACACTAAACCTAACCCTTGCTTTACCCTAACCCTAACTCAAACCCTAACCCTTACCATAAAACCAACAGTAAACTCAGCTTTAAAACTAAACTTAACCCTAAACCTAAACTTAACCCAAAAGCTAATCTTGCATCTAACCCAATCTATTACTGTAAACCTAACCCTAAACCTAATGAAAACCCTAAACCTAACCCTAAACGTAACGCTGACCACAACCATAACACTAACCCTAGACCTAACACTAAACCTAACCCTAACCCTAGGATTAACCAAGCTCAAAACTGAACATTTACCCTAAACCTAACCCTACCCTACCCTAAGCTAGGTTTACTAGTTCTAACCCAAACCCTAACTCTAACTCTAGCCCTAATCTTAACCATAAATTTAGCCCTAACTCTAGCTCTAACCCTATAAATTATCCTTATGATAATCCGAATCCTAATGCTAACCCTAGGCCTAAGCCTTACCCTAACCCTATTGCTATCCCAAAAGCTTTCCATTACATTAAATATACCCTGAATCCTATACCTAACCCTATGCATTACCATTAGCCTAACCCTAACACTCATTTGAGCCCTATCCCTAGACCTTAACCTAAAACAAACCTTAAACCTGATACTGACCCTAAAAATACACCTAGGTCTAAACCTGATCCTTACACTAAGCCTAACACTTTCACTAGAGCTAGACCCAAACCTAACCCTAAATCTATCCCTAACTGCAACACTAGACCTGACATTAGCCCTAGCCCTAATTAGAGACCTAACCCTTCAACAAACACTAGCCCTCATTCTAGCCCTAAAACAAGCCTTAATCATAATTTTAACCCTAAACCTAGCCCTAACTCTAATTCTAACCCTCATCCTACTTCTAAACCTAGCTATAACAACATCCCTTACCCTAAACATAACCATAACCCTAGTCCCAATGCTAGGCCTAATCTGAACCCTAACCCTAGCCCTAATCCTGCCCTATTATAGCCCTATCCCTAAAACTAACAATAACCCTAGCCCTAAGACTAAAGTAACCCTCAAACTAGAACTATCCATATTTCTAAATGTACTCGTTACCGTAACCCAAACCCTAGCCCTAACACTTACCTTATCCTTAGACCTAGCCCTAACCCTAGATCTAATGCTAACCCCCAATATAAACCTAATTCTAAGCCTAAGCCTAACATTAACACTAGCATTAATCCTTATGCTAATCACATAACTAGCACTAACCCTAAACCTAGGACTAAAACAAAACTGAGCAATACTCTAACACTAAACTTTAACTTAAAATAAACCCTAACCGTAAACCTAGACCTAATCTAGCCCTTATTTGAGTCCCAACTCTAACCTTAAAACTTACCCTGACCCTGAATCATATCTTAATACTCACACTAGCTCTAAACATCACCCTAAAATTAAACAAAACCATAACTGTAACTCTAGTCCTAACCCTAACTTTAAACTAACCCTGACCCTGACTCAGACCATTACCCTAACCTTAGCACTAACTTAACCCAAAACTTAGCCCTATACTGAGCCATAACCCGAGTTTAAACCTAATCCTAAGCCTAACCCTAGCCATAATCATAACCATAATCCTAGCCATAAGCCTAGCTCTAACCATATCCATTTCCATAACCATAACCATAACCCTAATCCTGACTCTAGACCTAAACCTAACCCTATTCCTAATCCTAAACATATCCATTACTGTAAACCAAACTTAAACCCTAAACCTCACCCTATTATTACCCTAACACTAACCCTAATGCTAATTTGATCCATAATTTTAAACCTTAACCTATTTCAAAACCTAATCCATACCCTCACGCTAAAAATACCCATAGATCTAAACCTGACTCTAACCATAAACCTAACCCTTAACTACCGGTAGCCATATGCCTAACACTAAAAGTATGTTTAACCAAAACCGTAGACCTGATATTAGCCCTAGCCCTATTCCTAGCCTTAAACCTAAAACAACACCTAGCCCACTTCCTAAACCTAAGCCAAGACTTAATCATAACCCTAACCCTAACCATAAATCTAACCCTAATTTTAACTCTCACTCTATCTATAAACCTAGCTATTACGTGATACCTCAGCCTAAACTTAACCCTAACCCTAATCCTAATGCTAGGTCTAAAATTAACACTAACCCTAGCCCTAATTCTAGCCCTAATTCAAACCTATCCCTAATCCTAACCCTAACCTTAGTGCTTAGTGCTAATTCTCACACTAGCCCTATCCCTAGTTCTAACCCTATCCCTTAATGTAACCCTAACCCTAGCCCTAAACCAAACATAACCCTGGTCATAACACTTGCCTAAACTTTATTCCTAGTCCTAATCCTAGATCTAATCCTAACTCTAAATCTAACACTAAACCTAAGCCTAAGCCTAACATTAACATTAGCCCTAACCATAACACTAATCATAAAACTAGCTATAATTCTAACCCTAGCAGTAAAACAAAACCAAGCAATAGTCCTAACACTAAAACTTAACTTAAACCAAATCCTAGCACTAAACCTTGACCTAACCCAAGCCCTAATTCGAGTCCTAAATTTAACCTTAAAAATAATCCTGACTCTGACTCATATCCTAACACTCACCCTAGCTCTAAACACCACCCTAACTTTAAACCAAACCCTTAAAATAACCCAAGCCTTATTTCTAGGACTAAAACATAACTGAGCAATACCCTAACACTAAACTACTTCTAACCCTCATCCTACTTCTAAGCCTAGCTATAACAACATCCCTTACCCTAAACATAACCCTGACCCTGACTATTAACCTAATATTAACACTCACTCTAAATATCACCCTAACCTTAAACCTAATCCTAACAATAGAGGTTTAACCCCTAAACATAACCCCAAAAATTAACTCTAATTGTAACACTAGGTCTTAAATTAGCCGTTGCTCTAACCCTAGCCCTAAACCCAAAACAAAACTAGCCATAATCTGAGCCCTAAACCTAGCTTTGACCCTAACCCTTGCCCTAATCCAAGCCCTAAACTTAGCTCTAACCCTATCCCTAAGCCAAACCCTAAACCTAATGCTAACCCTAATATTTAACCTAACACAAACCCTAACTCTATTACTAGTCCTAACCCTAGTCATTCTAGCTCTAACCATATGGATATTCTAGCTCTAAGCATAACCCAAACCCTAACCCTAACCCTGACACTTATTCGGACCCTAACACTAATCATAGGTCTAAACCTGAACCTTACCCTATTCTGAAACCTAACGCTAGCCCTACCGGTAACCTTATATGTAAACCTAACCCTAACACTAGCCCTAGACCTAAACCTAATCATAAATCTAGCCATAACAAGAAACCTAGACCTAAAGAAAAACCTAGACCTAGCCCTAACAATACCCTTTGCCTAAGCCCAAAACTAACCCATCCGCTAGACCTAACTCTAGAACAAATTCTGGCTTTAACCCTAACCATAACCCTAACCATAACACTGACACTGATACTAACACTAGCCCTAGCATAAACATCTCCCTAACCCAAAACCAGCCATAAAACTATACCTAGCCCTTATATTAACCCTAAAACTAGTCCAAGTCATAACAAGTTCTTACATTAGCTGTAGACCTAATCTATCACAAAACCTAGACTCAAACCAAGCCCTACCCTAGCTTAACCTTAAAGCTAATCCTAACCCTAAAAATAGTCTTAACCCTAATCCTAAACCTAACACTAGACCTAATCCTTAGCATAACCCTAGCCCTAAACCTAGCTCTAACCTATCCATTACCCTAATGACAACAGTAAACCTTATGCTAACCCTAGGCCAAATCCTAATCCTATCCCTAACCCTACACCTATCCATTACCCTACACATAACCTGAACCCTAAACCTAAATCTATAGTCACCCTATCCTTAAAAATAATGCTAATTCGAGCAGTAAACCTAAACCTTAACCTAACAAAAACCCTAAACCTAACCCTAAACCTAATAATACCCCTAGATTTCGACCCAACCCTAACCATAAACCTAACCCTAAAAGAGACTTAGCTTTAAACCTAATCCTAAAAGGATCCCTAAATGTAACCCTAGACCTGACATTAGCCCTAACTCTAACCCTAGTCCTAACTCAAAAACACAAAACTTAGACCACATTCTAGCCATAACCTCACCTTAATCATAAACCTAACCCTAATGCTAACCCTAATTCTTACCCTCACCTTAGCCCTAAAACTATCTATAATCCCATACTTTACCCTAAACCTAAAGTTAACCCTAAAACTAACACTAACCGTAGCTCTAAATTTAAAACTAAACCTAAAACTAACCTTAGCCCTAATCCCAGACCTCATTTAGCCCTATCCCTAACCCTAACCCTAACCCTTGCCCTAAGACTAACTCTAACTCTCGCCCTAGCTCTATACCAAGTTCTAACCCCATCCCTTACCATCACCATAAACCTAGCCCTAAACTCAGCCCTAACCCTACCCCTATCCTTAGCTCTAGCTCAAACCCTAGATCTAAACCTAACTCTATATCTAACCTTATACCTAAGCCTAAACCTCACACTAACACTAGACCTAATGCTAACACTAATCCTAAAACTAGACCTGACACTACCCTAGCCCTAAAACAAAAACGAGTCATAGCCCTAACCCTAATTCTTAACTTAAACCAAACCTAATCTTCCACCTAGCCCTAACCCTATCTCTAATTCTAGTCCTAATCCTAACCTGAAAACTAATCCGGACCCAGACTCTGATCCTAACTCTAACCCTAGCTCCAATCATCTTTGTAACCATAATCCTAACCCTAACATTAGACCTAGCTCTTACCCTAACCCTATAACTAGCAATAATCATAACTCTACTTCATACATTACCCGTAGTCTTAACCCCAGCCCTACCCTAACCCAAAACCTAGCCTTAATCCGAGTCCTAAACCTAGCTTTAACCCTAAATTTAATTGTTACCCTAACCCAAACAAAAGCCCTAATCATATATATAAACCTTGCCCTAATCTTAGGTCTAACCCTATCCATTACCCTAATGATAACCCTAATCCTTACCTAATCCTTATGCTAACAACATAAAACATAACAAGGAAAGAAAGAAAGAGAGGGAGAAAGAATATAAGAAAAAATAAAGGGAGGTGAGGTGGGGCCTATGCAATTCCTCTATATTTTACTATTCTGGTGATTGAGTTTTTTTTTTTTCTTTTGAGAGAGAGAGAGAGAGAGAGAGAGAGAGAGAGAGAGAGAGAGAGAGAGAGAGAGATTTTTTAAAAAAAAAATATTTATTGTTGAGTTTTCGAAAGACATAACATCTTTATTTGTATGTGGTGGTGAGTATCAAACCCAGCACCAGATTCAGTTCTTAAAGTCCAATTTTATGCAAATTTCTTGGTTTCACATATGTTGAAGTTGTGATGACAAGAGGGGTTAGGGTAGAGAATAATGGATGAGAAGAGTGAGAAAAGAAAAGTAAGAAAGAAAAAAAAGTATCTCAGATCTCTGTTTTCTTTTCTTGCAGTAGTTGGAGTTGTCTATTCCTAACTAGAGTCTCTGTGCTCTGGGTGATGGAGGTAGCCAGTGTGAGAGGGTTTGAGGTTCTACCGGTAACCTCCCTATTCCTGGTCTCTGAGATGGAAATCAGGTGCATGTACAGTTGCTGTTCCACATTGATAGCTATGTCCCACAAAAAGCTTGTGAGAAAAATCTTGAGTTATCCAGGTAAAGGTAGGGGAGTTGGAAACCAGGTACCTGAGCAGCAACAGAACTGAGCTTGTAGCCATGCCCACTGATAGACATTGAGTAAGGTTTTGAAAGACGGATTCCATCTGTTACCGATGCAGGGTGTTTGGTGAATTCGGTGGTTCTGCGCTGAACTTGTGTCAAGTCCAGAGGTTGGTCTGGTGACCCTGAAACAAACCTTTGTGTTCTGTGCTGCTACCCTCTGTGCCGAGAGTGCCAGCCTACCTGAGTCTTCCCTCTAAGCCCAGAGCCCACACAAGGCTGAGACTTCCATCTGAAACTTGAGCGAATGTACAGCGGAGACTTCTGTCTGCACCGAGAGCATCCACATGGCGGAGTCTTCTGTCTGTGCAGAGAGTGCCCGTGTGGACCTAGTTTTCTTCAAATTTTTATGATACTGGGCAGGATTCATATTTTACTTGGCTTTCCTCTGCTCCACAGGTTTGTGCCTTGTCGGTTCAATGGTTCGCTGTAAGGAACAGTTTGTGTTTTAAGGTTTCCCTTCATTTTGGCTTATTGATGTGAATGAAAATTGAGCTGGAAATCAAACAGGGTTGGTAGAAGGGGCTTGAAACTTCACACAAGCAGTTCTCAGTGGGCACTCTCTGGTTTCTTTCTTTTGTAGGTAGGCCAAAGCTGAAGCATGCAAAAGCAACTGTATCCGAGAGCCATTAAGGAGAAAACAGAGAAATATGCATGTACTGAAATAAGTCTCCCAATGATTTGATCAGATTTCTTTGATATGGCACAACTTGATCTTTAACCCTTCCCCACTAGACTCCCCAAGTTTGGGATTTCTAGGATCATTGGTTTGCTATACAGGTAAGAGTTAGTGTTACAGTTATTGTTAGGGTTAGATTTAGAGCTATTGTTTGGGTTAGAGTTATTTTTTTTTTTTAAATTTCTTTGATACTGGGCTGGAATAATCTTTTCCCTAGGCTTACTATGCTCACCAGGTTTGGGACTTCTGGATTCAGTATCACTGTCAGGAACAGTTTGTATTTTAAAGTTTCACTTCATTTTGGCCTATTTGGGTAAATGGAAATAGAGCTTGAAATCAAATAGAGTTGGTTTGAAAGTTTGCTTGAAACTTCACACACTCAATCAGTTCTCAGTGTGCATTCTCTGGTTTGTTTCAGTAGAAAGTAGCCCTAAGCTGAAATAGAAAGAAATAGCTTCATCTGTGAGTGCTTTAGGAGAAAGATTCAATATTTTTAGTCAAATTACTTTGATACTGTACAGTATTCATCCTTTACCTCGCCTTAGTACGATCCCCAATTCGGGGCCTTTAATTTCAACGGTTCAGTGTCAGGAACAGTTTGAATTTTTAGGTGTCACTTCATTATGGCCTATAGGTATGAATGACAATGAAGCTGGAAATAAAAAATTGTTGGTATTAGCTTCTTGGTACATCACATGCTCAAATAGTTCTCTGTGTGCACTTTCTGCTTTCTTTCTATTGAATATAGGCCAAAGAAGAAGCGTGCAAAAACAACTTTATCCAAGAGGACTTTAGGGGACAACAGGGAAATTAGCATGTATTGAATTACCCTCTGCAATTATTTGTTCAGATTTCTTGATACTGTGGATTATTCATCTCTTAGCTTGCCCCAATAGGCTTCATAATGTTGGGACTTCTATGATCAAAAGTTATTTAAACAGGTTACAATTAACGTTATGCTTAGGGATAGGGCTAGGTTTAGACCTAGTGTTAGATTTATAGTTAGTTTTGTTCAAATTTCTTTGATATTGGGCAGGATTCATCTTTTACCAAGCCTTACTATGTTCCACAGATTTGGGCCTTCTCAGTTCAATGGTTCTCTGACAGTAATAGTCTGTATTTTGAGGTTTCAATTCATTTTGACCTATATGGTAAACGGAAATGGAGCTCAAAATTCAAATAGGGTTGATGCTAGCTGCTTCAAACTTCACACACTCAATCAGGTCTCTCTGTGCTCTCTCTGATTTCTTCCTTGTGAAAGTAGCCTAAGCTGAAGCATACAAAAACAACTTTATCAAAAAGCACTTTAGAATAAAACAGTAAATATGCATGGAATGAACTACCTCAAACAATTATTTGATCAAACTTTTTTGATCCTGCAGTGTAATCATCTGTTACTTTGCCCCACTAGGCTCCCCAAGTTTGGGCTTTATATGACCAAAGCCTCTCTAAACAGGATAGGGTTCGTGTTAGTACTAGGGTTAGAGAAAATGTTAGGATTGGAGTTACTTTTGTTCAAATATCTTTGATACTGGGCGGGATTCATATTAGACCTAGCCTTACTTTGTTCCCCAGGTTTTAGGCCCTCTTGGTTCAGCAGATCGCTGTCAGGAATAGTTTGCATTTTAAGGTTTCACTCTATGTTGACATCTATTGGTAAATGGAAATGGAGCTGGAAATCAAACAGGGTTGATTCTAGCTGCTTAAAACTTTACAAACTCAATCAGTAATCTGTGGGAACTGTCTGATTTCCTCCTTGTGAATGTTCCTCCAAGCTGAAGCATGCAAAGAAACTTTATCAGACTGCGGTTTAGGAGGAAACAGGGCAATATAAATGTACGGAAATACCTCCCCCAATTACGTAGTCAGATATTTTGGATACTGGGCAGGATTCATCTGTTACCTTGCCCTACTAGAAGCCCCACATTTGGATTTCTATGACAAAGTTTGTCTAAACAGGTTAGATTAGATTTAAGGTTAGGGTTAGAGCTAGGTTTAGAGCTAGTCTTAAGGTTAGAGGTAGTTTTGTTCAAATTTCTTTGATACTGGGCAAGTTTAATCTTTTATGTAGCCTTACTATTTTCCACAGATTTGGGCCTTGATTCAATGGTTCACTGTAAAAAAGAGTTTTTATTTTAAGGTTTCACTTCAGTTTGACCTATATGGGTAAATAGAAATGAAGCTGGAAATCAAACAGGGTTTGTGCTACCTGCTTGAATGTTTACACACTCAATCAGTTCTCAGTGAGCATTCTCAGGTTTGATTCCTGTGGAAGTAGCTCTCAGCTGAAGTAGAAAAAAAACAGATTTTTCTCTGAGCACTTTAGGAGCAAGCAGAATTCCCGTGTACTGAAAGAGCTTCAAATTTTTTTTGGTCAGATTACTTTGATACTGTACAGGATTCTTCCTTGACCTAGCCTTAGTAGGTACCCAAGTTTGGGCCTTCAAGGTTCACTGGTTCACTTTCAGTAACAATTGGAATTTTTAGGTTTCAATTCATTATTGCCTATCTGTGTGAATGCAAATGGAGCTAGAAATCAAACATGGTTAATGCTAGCTGCTTGAAATTTCACACAATCTGTTCTCTCTGGGCACTCTGTGGTTTCTTACTAGTGAAAGTTTTCCAAAGCTGAGACATGCAAAAGACATTATCCAAGAGCACTTTAGGAGAAAACAGGGAAATATGCATATACTGTACTACCGCCCCCAATTATTTGGTAACATTACTAGGCAGGATTTATCTGTTAGATTGCCTTACTAGGCTCCCCACAAGTTTGGGAATTCTATGATCAAATGTTTTCTATACATGTTAGGGTAAGTGTTAGTGTTAGGGTTAGGGCTATGGTTATAGCTAGTGTTAGGATTAGAGTTAGTTTTGTTCAAATTTCTTTCATACTTGCCAGAATTCATCTTTAACTAGCCTTACTATGTTCAGTTCAATGGTTCACTGTCAGGAATGTTTTTTTTTTTTTTTTTTTTTTTATTAAGGCTTCACTTCATTTTGACCTATATGGGTAAATGGAATTGGAGGTATAAATCAAACAAGGTTGGTGCTAGCTGCTTCAAACTTCACACACTCAATCATTTCTCTATGGGCACACTCTGGTTTGTTCCTTGTGAATGTAGCCCTAAGCTGAAGCATGCAAAGCAAGTTTATCTGAGAGCACTTTGGGAGAAAAGAAGGAAATATGAATATACTGAAATACCTCCCCCAATTATTTGGTTATATTTCTTTGATACTGTGCAGGATTCATGTGCTAGCTCATCCCACAAGGATCTCCAATTTTCGGATTTCTATGATCATAGGTTATCAAAACAGCTTATGGTTAGGGTTAGGGATAGAGTCAGATCTAGTGTTAGAGATATGGTTAAATTTGTTCAAATTTATTTGATACTGTGCAGTATTCAACTTTTCCTTACTCTTCTTATGTATCCCAGGTTTGGACCTTCTCAATTCAGTTGTTCAATGTCAAAAACAGTGTATATTTTAAGGATTCACTTTATTTTGACCTCTATGGGTAAATGGAAATGGAGTTCAAAATCAAACAGCATTGGTGCTAGCTGTTTGAAACTTCATATACTCAATCAATTTTCTGTCATTACTTTCTGATTTTTTCCTTATGAAATTATCCCAAAGCTGAAGCATGCAAAAACAACTTTATCCAAGAGCACTTTAGGATACAACAGGAAAATATGCATGTACCAAACTACCTCCCACAATCACTTTGTCAGATTTCTTTGATACTGCACAGGATTCATCTGTTAGCTTGCCCCACTTATCTCCACATGTTTGCAACTTCTATGATGAAAGGTTCTCTAAACAGATTATGGATAGTATTAGGGTTATGGTTTAGGAAAATGTTCGAGTGAGTGTTAGTGTTAGAATTAGTTTTGGTCAAATTTCATTGATACTCAGCAGGATTCATCTTTTACCTAGCCTTACAATGTTTACAAGTTTGGGGCCTTCTTGGTTCAAGGTTTACTGTCAGGAACAGTTTGCATTTTAAGGTTTCACTTCATTTGAACCTATAAGGTTAAATAGAAATGGAGCTGCAAATCAAACAGGGTTGCTGCTAGCTGCTTGAAATTTCACACACTCAATCAGTTCTCTGTGGGCACTCTCTGGTTTCTTCCTAATAAAGGTTTTCCAAAGCTATGGGATGCAAAAGAACATTATCCAAGAGAACTTTAGGAAAAAAACAGGGGAAATAGGCATGTAGTGAAACACCTCCCCCAATTATTTTGTCAGATATTTTTTGATACTGGGCAGGATTCATCTGTTACCTTGCCCTACTAGGCACCCAAAATTTGGAACTTCTATGATCAAGGGTTCTCTGAACAGCTTAGGGTTAGGGTTAGGTTTAGGGCTAAGGTTAGAAATAGTGTTAGGGTTAGAGATAATTTTGTTCAAATTTCTTTGATACCAGGCAGGATTCATCTTTTACCTAGCCTTACTATATTACCCAGGTTTGGAACTTCTTGGTTCAAGGTTCACTTTCAGGAATAGTTTGTGTTTTAAGGTTTCACTTTATCTTGACATACATGGATAATTGGAAATGGAGATGGATAACAAACAGAGTTGGTGTTAGCTGCTTGAAGCTTCAGACACTCAATCAGTTCTCCTGGACACACTCTGCTTTGTTCCTTGTGAATGTAGCCCTACCCTGAAGCATGCAAAGCATAGGTTTAGGGTTAGGGTGATGTTTAGAGCTAGGTTTAATGTTAGAGTCAGAGTCAGGGTCAGTGTTAGTTTTAGGGTTAGGGTTAGGACTCGAATTAGGGCTTAAGTTAGGGCTGGATGTAGGGTTTGGTTTTGGATTAAGCTAAGGGTTAGGGTTAGGGCAATGTCTAGGTTTTGTTTTATGGCTAGGGCTAGTGTTAGGCCTGAATTTTGGATTAGTTTTAGATTTAGGTCTATTGTTATAGTGAGGTTTAGGCTTAGGTTTAGGGTTAGTTTTATAGTTAGGGTTAGATCTAGGGTTGGGGTTAGGGCTAGGGCTAGGTTTATAATAAGGTATAGGGTTAGAATTAGGGATATGGCAAGGACGAGACATAGAGTTAGACTTAGGACTAGGCTTAGTGTTAGGGTTAGGTTTACAGCTAAATTAGGGCTAGAATTAGGACTAGGATTTGTGTTAGGTTTAGGCCTAGGGGTAGGGCTAGTTTTAGGTTTAACATTGGGGTTAGGGTTAATTTTAGGGGAAAGGGTGGTGTATAGCTAGCTTTAGGGCTAGGGTGAGGGTTAGAATTAAGATTAGGGCTAGAGTTAGTGTTTGGTGTTAGGATTAAGGCTAGGTTTAGGGCTATGGTTTCTGTTAGGTTTAGGGCTAGGGCTTGGGCTAGGGCTAATGTCAGGTCTAGGGTTATGGTTAGGGATAGTTTTAGGGTTATATTATGGTAGGTCTAGTGTAAGGGTTACATTCACGGTGAGTTTTAGGTTTAGAACTGGGGGTATTATTAAGGTTAGGGTCCGGGTTAGCATTTGGTTTTGGTTAAAGTTTAGGGTTAGGGCTTGAATTAGTGTTAGGTTTAGGCTTAGGGTTAGGGTAATAAATAAGGTTAATTTTAGGTTTCAGTTAAGTTTTAGGGTAATGGATTGGTTAGGTTTAGCGATAGGGTTAGGGTTACCATTAGGTTTAACATTGTGTTTAGTGTAATGGATAGATTTAGAGCTAGAGTTAGGGCTAGGTTATGGTTTGGATTAAGTCTAGGATTAGGGTTAGGTTTATGGATAAGGCTGGGGTTTGGTTTAGGTAAGTGTTAGGTTTAGGGCTAGGGTTATGGTTAAGTTAGAATAAGGGTTAGTGTTTTAAGTAGGCTTAGGGCTAGGGCGAGGTTAAGTTTAAGATTAGGTCTAGGGTTATTTTTATGGTTAGGGTTTGGTTTAGGGTTAGGGTTATGTCTAGAGTTTCCATTAGGTTTAGCGTTAGGTTTAGGGTAATGGATAATGTTAGATTTAGGGTTAGTGGTTAGGGTATAGGATAGGGCTAGTGTTAGGATTAGGTTTAGTGTAAGACTTAATGTTTTAGCTACAGTTAGGGCTATGGTGATGGTTAGATGTATGGTTAGGTCTAGGTTTACATTTATGTTTAGGGTTGTGTTTAGTGTTAGGGATAGGTTTATAATTAGGGCTAGGCTTAGTGTTAGGGTAATTGATAGGGTTAGGCTAATTGATAGGGTTAGAGCTAAAGTTTGGGCTAGGATTAAGGTTAGAATTAGATCTAGAGTTATGGTTATGGTTTAGGCTAGGGCTAGGTCTATGTTTACTGTAAGGGTTTGGCTTTGAGCTAGGGTTAGGTCTAATGCAAGGGTTAGTGTTAGGTTTAGTGTTAGGGACTAGGTTTAGGGTTAGGGTTATGCTTAGGGCTAACTTTAGGCCTAGGATTAGGGCTAGGTTTTGTGTTAGTTTGAGTGCTAATGTTAGGACTATGGGTAATGTAGGAACTAGGGTAATGCTTAGGGCTAGTTTTAGGGTTAGGGTTATGGCTCGTTCTAATGTTAGGACTAGGTTTTTGGTTAGGGTAAGGTTTAGAGCTAGGTTTAGTGTTGGGTTCAGAGTCAGTTTTCAGGATTGGGTTACAGTTTAATTAGAGCCAGAATTAGGACTAGTGTTAGGTCTAGATGCGGGATAGTGTTTGGTTTAGGTTAAGGGTTATTGTTAGGGCTAGAGCTAGGTTTTTGTTTAAGTCTAGGGCTAGATTTATAACCGTATATTTAGGATTAACTTTTTGTCTAGATCTAGTTTTAGGGATAGGTATAGGTATAGGGTTACCAACAGGGCTAGTGTTAGGGTTTGGTTTAGGGTTATGGTCAGCTTTAGACCTAAGGTTACTGTTAGGGTCAGAATAAGAGTCAGGGTTAGAGTTAGAGCTAGAATGAGGGCTAGGGTTAGGACTAGTAAAACTGTTAGAGTTCAAGTTAAGCTAAGGATTAGGGTTAGCATTTGGGTTAAGGTTTGGCTTGGAGTAAGGGAAAGGGTTAGAGCTATGATACAGCTAGGGCCAGGGTTAGGGTTAGGGTTAGGGCTAGTGTTAGGGTTAAGATTAGTGTTAAAACTCGGGTTAGGGCTCAGGTTAAGGGTAGGATTTGTGTCAGGTTTAGGACTAGTGTTTTGAAAATGACTAGTGTATGAACTAGGGTTACGATTACGGCTGGTTTTAGGGTTAGGGTTTAGGCTAGGTCTCTAGTTAGGGTTAATTTAAGGTTAGGGTGATGTTTAGAGCTAGGATTAATGTTAGGGTCAGTGTCAGGGTCAGAGTTAGTTTTAGAGTTAAGATTAGGATTATGTGTAGGGTTAAGGTTTGATTTAGGTTATGGGTTAGATTTCAAGGATGTGGCTTGATTTTTCTTTATGGCTAGGCCTAGGTGTAGAGCAAGTTTTAGGATTAGCATTAATGTTAGGGCTAGTATTAGGGTTTGGTTTAGGATTATAGCTATGGTTAAATTTGGAGTTAGGTTTATATTTAGAGTTAGGTTTAAATCTGGGATTAGGGCTAGGGCTCTAAGGATAGAACTGGGGATAGGGACAGGAAAAGAGTTAGATTTAGTCATAGGGCTAGGTTTAGGGTAACAATAGGATTAAATTAGGGCTAGGATTAGTGTTAGGCTTAGTGTTAGTGTTAGGCCTATGGTTTGGGCTAGGGTTAGGTTTAGGTTTTTTGTTAGGCTTAGGTTTAGGGTTATGGTTGGGTTTAGGGTTATTGTTAGGTTTAGGGTAAATGATAGGGTTTTAGCTAGTTTTAGGTCTAGGGTAAGGGTTGACATTATGGATAAAGCTCAGGCTATGGTTTGGGTTAGGATTAAGGCTAGGTTCATGGCTAGGATTAGGTCTAGGGCTAATTTCAAGTTCAACATTGCAGTTAAATATAGTTATGGGTTAGATTTATGGGTATGTCTAGTGTAAGGATTAGGTTAAGGATTAAGTTCAGATTTAGAGTTAAGGGTATTTTTAGGGTAAGGGTTGCAATTAGTGATTTGGATAGATTAAGTTTTAAATTGAGGGCTCGAATTAGCATGTGTTCAGGATTAGGGTAATGATAGGTTTAGGTATAGGTTTCTGGTTAGATTTAGGGTAATGGATAGGGTTAGCATTAGGGATAAGGTTAAGTTTAGGCCTAGGATTAGTATTAGGGTTAGGGTTAGAGTTAAGGTAATGGATAGGGTTAGATCTAGTGTTAGGACTAGGGTTATGGTTATTATTACTGCTAGGGTTAGGGTTAAGTTTAGGTTTTGGGTTAAAGCTCAGGTTAGGGCTCGTTTTAGGGCTAGGTTTTGGGTTAAGTTAGGGATAGGGTTAGGGTAATGCAATTACTAATGCAAGTACTAGGGTTACAAGTAGGGCTAGTTTTAGGGTTAGGGTTAGGGCTAGGTCTAGTGTTAGGTTTATGTTTAGGGTTAGGGTGATGTTTAAAGCTAGGGTTAGTTTTAGGGTCAGAGTCAGTGTCAGAATTCATATTAGGGTTCGGCTTGAAACTCAAATTAGGGCTATGGTTATGGCTAGGTGTAGGGTTAGGGTTTGATTTATGTTAAGGTTTAGAGTTGGGGCTATGGCTCTGTTTTTTAGGGCTAGGGCTAGAGTTAGGGCTAGGTTTAGAAGTAGCATTAGGATTAGTGTAAAGGCTAGTGTAAAGTTTAGGTTTAGCCTTAGCTCAGGGTTAGATTTAGAGTTAGAGTTAGAGTTAGATCTAGTTTTAGGTTTAGGGTTACGGAAAGGGCTAGGGTTAGGCCTAGGTTTAGGGTTCTGGTAAGGAATAGGGTTAGAACTGGTTTTATGCCTAGGATGAGAGTTAGACTTAGTCTTAGGGTTAGGGTTAGAGTTAGGGATAGTTCTAGGTTTATGTTTATGTTGTAAGGGTTAGGCTTTGAGCTAGGGTTCAGACTAAGTGAGGGTTAAATTTGGGTTAGGGCTAGGATTAGGGATAAGGTTACACTTAGAGATAGGTTAACGCCTAGGATTAGCTCTAGATTTTGTGTTAGGTTTAGGCCTAGGGTTAGGAATGAAGGTAATGTAAGAGCTAGGATTATGATTAGGGCTAGTTTTAGGTTTAGGGTTATGGCTAGGTACAGTGTTAGGTTTAGATATTTGGTTAGGTTCAGGTGCAGAGGTAAGTTTAACCTTAAATGCAGGGTCATTGTTCGGATTAGAGTTAGATTTAGGGTTACAACCAGAATCAGGACTAGGATTAGGTCCTGGGGTAGGGTTAGATTTTGGTTTAGGGTAAGGATTATTGTTAGGGCTAGAACTAGATTTTTGTTTAGGTCTAGGGGTAGAGTTAAAGCTATATTTAGGATTAGTTGTAGTTCTAGAATTAATTTTAGGGTTAGGTTTAGGTATAAGTTTACCAGTAGGGCCAGTGTTAGTATTTGGTGTAGGTTGAAGGGTTATTTTAGACCTAACGTTAGTGTTAGGATCAAATAAGGGTAAGGTTTAGCGTTAGGGTTTGGGATAGGATTAGAGCTAGGATGAGGGCTAGGGTCAGGACTATTAATGGAATTAGTATTTTGGTTAGCCTAAGGATTAGGGATAGGTCTAGGGTTACCATTAGGGTTAGGGTTTCGCTTAGGGTAAGGGATAGAGTTAGAGCTAGGTTTAGGGCTAGAGTTAGGGTTATGGTTAGGGTTAGTGCTAGGTTTAGAGATCAGATTAAGGCTTGTTTTTGTGTTAGGGCTCGGCCTATGGTGAGGTCAATGGCTAATATAAAAACTAGGGTTACAATTAGGTTCACTTTTAGGGTAAGAGTTTGGGGTAGGACTAGTGTAATTGTTAGGATTAAGGTTAGGTTAATATTTAGAGCTAGGGTTAGTGTTAGGATATGAGCCAGGTTCAGGTATAATGTTAGGGCTCAAATTAGGGATAGGGTTAATGCTAGGTTCTGGTTTAGGCTTTGGAAGGTGTTTAGAGCTAAGGTGATTGTTAGGATATGAGTCAGGGTCAGAATTAGTTTTAAGGTTAGGGTTAGGACTCGAATTAAGGCTATGGTTAGGTCTTGGGTAGTGTTAGGGTTTGGTTTAAGTTAAGGTTTAGAGTTAGGGCTATTTCTCGGTTTTGATTTACTGCTAGGATTAGGGTTAGGGCTAGTTTTATGATTAGAGTTAGGGTTAGGGCTAGTGTTAGTATTAGGCTTAGGGTTAGATTTAAAGTTAGGTTTAGATCTAGGATTAGTGCTAGGAATTAGGATAGTTCAAGGGTTAGGGCTAGGGTTAGGGTTACGGTAAGGTATAGCGTTAGAACTAGGGATAGGACTAGTGTGAGAGAGTTAGTCTTAGGGCTAAGTTTAGGGTTAGGGTTAGGGATAGGATTAAGCTTAGGAGTAGGGCTAGGGTTAGGGTTAGATTTAGAGACAGTTCTAGGTTTATTTTTATGGTAATAGTTAGGCTTTAAGCTAGGGTTAGGACTAAGGCAAAGGTTAGGTTTGGGTTAGGGCTAGGGTTAGGATTAGTGTTACACTTATTACTAGCGTAAGGCCTAGACTTAACTCTAGGTTTTGTGTCGGGTTTAGGCCTAGGTTTAGGGCTGTGGGTAATGTAAGAGTTAGGGTATGATTAGGGATAGGTTTAGAGTTAGGGTTATATCTAGGTCTAGTGTTAGGTTTATGTTTTCAGTTAGTGTCAGTTTTAGAGGTAGATTTACCCTTAAAGTCAGGGTCAGTGTTCGGATTAGAGTTAGAGTTAGGGTTACAGTCAGAATTAGGACTAGGATTAGATCTAGGGCTAGTGTTAGTGTTTGGGTTATGTTAAGGATTACTGTTAGGGCTAGGACTATGTTTTTTTAGTCTAGGGTTAGAGTTTAGGATATATTTAGGATTAGGTTTAGGTATATAACAAGTTTTAGGGTTAGGTTTAGGTATAAGTTTACTGGTAGGGCCAGTGTTAGGGTTTGTTCTAGGGTTAGGGTTATGTTTACACCTAGGGCTATTTTTAGGTTCAGAATAAAGTCAGGTTATCATTAGGGTTTGGGATAGGTTTACAGCTATAATGAGGGCTAGGGTCATGACTATTAATGGGTTTAAGATTTTGGTTAGCCTAAGGATTAGGGATAGGTTTAGGGTTACCATTAATGTTAGGCTTTCACTTAGGTTAAGGAATAGGTTTACAGCTAGGTTTAGGGGTAGAGTTATTGTTAGTGTTAGGGTTAAAGCTAGGTTTAGAGCTCTGATTAGGGCTTGCTTTTGTGTTAGAGTTTGGGCTATGGTTAGGACATGACTAATATAAGATCTAGGGTTACAACTAGGGTTAGTTTTAGGGTTAGATTAGTGTTAGGTTTAAGGTTACAGTGATATTTAGAGCTAGGGTTAGTTTTAGAATATGGGTCAAGGTCAGGTATAGGATTAGGACTTAAATTAGGGATAAGGTTAATGTTAGGTTATGGTTTAATATTAGGAGGGTATTTAGAGCTTGATTGAGTGTTAGAATATGAGTCAGGGTCAGAGTTAGTTTGAAGGTTAGGGTTAGGACTCGAATTAAGGCTATGCTTAGGTCTAGGTGTAGTGTTAGGGTTGTGTTTAAGTTAAAGTTTAATGTTAGGGCTAGTTTTACGATTAGCATTAGGGTTAAGGCTAATGTTAGTGTTAGGCTTAGTCTTAGGATTAGGGTTAGATTTAGAATTAGGGTTACATCTAGGGTTAGGGCTAGGACTAAGGATAGGGCAAGGATTAGGGCTAGGGTTAGGGCTAGGGTTAGGGTTATGGTAAGAATAGGTTTAGAACTAAAGATAAGGTTAGTGTGAGAATTATAGTTATTCTTAGGGCTTGGGTTAGGGTTAGGTTTAGGTATAAGTTTATCTATAGAGCCAGTGTTAGGGTTTACTCTAGAGTTACATTCGGGTTTAGACGTGGGGTTTGGGTTAGAGTCAGAATAAGGGTCAGGATTAGCATTTGAGTTTGGGATAGGATTAGCGCTAGAATGAGGGCTAGGGTCAGGACTATTAATATGGTTAGGATTTTGCTTAGCCTAAGGATTAGGCATAGGTCTATGTTTACCATTAAGTTTAGGGTTTCACTTAGGTAAAGGATAGGTTTAGAGCCAGGGTTATGGCTATGCTTAGGGTTAGGGTTAAAGCTAGGTTTAGGGCTCAGAGTAGAGCTAGTTTTTGTGTTAGAGTTAGGGCAAGGATTAGGACAATTGATAATATAAGAACTAGGGTTACAATTAGGGTTAGTTTTAGGGTTAGAGTTAGGGTTGGTCTAATGTTAGGGTTAGTTTTAAGGTTAGGGTGATAATTAGAGCTAGTTTTAGTTTTAGGATATGAGTCATGTTCAGAGTTAGGCTTAGGACTCAAAGGCTAGTTTTACTGTTAGTTTTTGGTTTAAGTTTAAGATGGTGTTTAGAGCTAGGGTGAGTTTAAGATGTTAGTCACGGTCAGGGTTAGTTTTAAGGTTACTCTTAAGACTCGAATTAAGGCTAGGGTTAGGTCTAGGTGTAGTGTTAGTGTTTGGTTTAAGTTAAGTTTTAGGGTTAGGGCAATTGTTCGGTTTTGATTTACTGCTAGGGTTAGGGTTAGGGCTATTTTTACAATTAGCATTATTTAGGGTTAGGGTTAGTGTTAGTGTTAGGCTTAAGCTTAGGGTTAAGGTTAGATTTAAGTTAGGATTTGATCTAGGGATAGGGCTAGGACTAAGGATAGGGCTAGGGTTAGGGCTAGGGTTAGGGTTATGGTAAGAGATAGGGTTAGAACTAGCAATAGGGCTAGTGTGAGAATTAGAGTTAGTCTTCGGTCTAAAGTTAGGGTTAGGGTTAGTGATAGGGCTAGAATTAGGTCTAGGATTAGGGTTAGGGTTAGTGTTCAGCTTAAGCATAGAGTTAGGGTTAGATGTAGGATTAAGTTTAGGGTAAGGGATGGTGTTATAGCTAGGTTGAGAGGTAGGGTTATGTTTAGAATTAGGGTTAGGGCTATGTTTAGAGTTAGGGTATTGATTAAGTTAAGGTTTAGGCCAATATAAGGGCTAGGGTTTGTTTATGGTTAGGCCTAGGATAAGAAGTATGGCTAATTTCAGGTCTAAAATTATGTTTAAAGATACTTTTTGATTTAGGATTTTGGCTACATCTAGTGTAAGATTTTGGTTAGGGCCAGGTTTAGGGATAGGCATATTATTAAGGTCAATGTCTGAGTTAGGGTTTGAGATAGGTTAAGGCTTAAAGTTAGGGATAGAATTAGCTATAGGGTCAGGGTTAGGATAATGTTAGGCTTAATATTAGGAATCATGTTAGGTTTAGGGAATTGGATAGAAATAGGTTTAGAGATAGGTTTAGGTTTAGGCCTATGTTTAGCATTAGGTTTAGCATTATGGTTATTATAATGGATTGAGTTAGAGCTAGGTTTAGGGCTGGGCTTATGTTTATGATTAGGGCTAGGGTTAGTGTTAGGGTTAGGTTTAAAGCTCAGGTTAGTGTTCAGATTAGGGCTTGGTTTTGTGTTAAGTTAGTGCTAGGGTTAGGGTTATGGCTAATGTATGTACCAGGGTTACAATTAGGGCTAATTTTAGGGTTGAGATTAGGGCTAGCTTTAGTGTTAGGTTTAGGTTTAGGATTATTGTGATGTTTAGAGCTAGGGATAGTTTTAGTGTCAGAGTCAGAGTCAGGGTTTGTTTTACGGTTTGGCTTAAAACTCAAATTAGGGTTAGGGTTAGGGGTAGGTGTATGGTTAGGGTTTGGTTTACTCTAAGTGTTATAACTATGGATTGGTTTTGTTTTAGGGCTAGGTCTAGGGTTAGGACTAGTTTTAGGATTAGTGTTAGGCTTAGGGCTAGTGTAAGGGTTAGGCTTAGGCTTCGGTTTATGGTTAGATTTAGTTAGATTTTGATCTAAAGTTAGTGCTAGGGCTATGTATAAAGCAAGGTTTAGGACTAGGTTTATGGCTAGGTTTAGGGTTATGGTAAGGGATAGGTTTAGAACTAATGATAGGATAGTGTGAGAGTTAGAGTTAGTCTTAGGTCTAGGGTTAGGGTTAGGGATAGGGTGGACTTAGGGCCAAGTTTAGGGCTAGGATTAGTATTAGGGTTAGCATTAGGGTTAGGATTAAGGCTAGGTTTAGGGCTAGGATAAGGACTGGGGTTTTTGTTAGGGTTAGCACTAGGATTAGGGCTAGGGCTAATGTCAGGTCTAGGGTTACAGTTGAGAATAGTTTTAGTTTGTGGCTAGATCTAACGTAAGGGTTAGTTTAGGCCAAGGTTGTGTTTTAGAGCTAGGGCATTTATTAGGGTCAATGTCAGGGTTAGAATTTGGTTGAGTTTAGGGTTTAGGGTTAGGGCTTGAATTAGCATTAGGGTAGAGTTAGGGTAATGATAAGGATTTTTTAGGGTTCAAGATAGGTTTAGGGTAATTGATAGGTTTATGGTTAGCAATAGAATTAGTGTTAGGCCTAGGGTTAAGCATTCTGGTACAGACAATGATTAGGATAATGAATAGGGCTAGAGGTAAGGTTAGGGCTAGTGTTATGGTTAGGAATAGGTCTTGAGTTAGGGTTAGGGTTAGGGTTAGAACTAGTGTTAATGTTAGTGTTATGTTTACCATAAGGGTTATGTTTTGAGCTAGGTTTAGGCCAATGGTGAGGGTTAGGTCTAGAATTAGGTCTAGGAATAAGATTACAGTACAGTAAAGGTTGGAATTAGGATTAGGGCTAGTGTCATGCTTAGGAGTAGGGTTAGGGTTAGAGTAATGGATATGGCTAGAGGTAGGTACAGGGTTATGGTTAGTGTTAGAGTGAAGTTTAGGTTTAGGGTTAGGGCTATGGTTATGTTATGTTTATGGAAAGGGTTAGGGTTAGAGCTAGAGTAAGGTCTATGTCAAGTGTGAGGTTTAGGGTTAGGTCTAGGGTTAGTTTTCTTGTTAGGTTTAGAGTTATGGTTAGGCCTAGTGTTATCAATAGGTTTAGGGTTAGGTTTAGGGTAATGGGTAGGTTTTGAGCTAGGCTTAGGGCTAGAGTTAAGTTTAGGATTAGGGCTAGTGTTAGGGGTATATTTAGGGATAGGTGTAGGTTTATATTTATGGTAAGAGTTAGGCTTTGAGCTAGGGTTAGGATTAATTGAGTATTAGATTATTGTTTGGGTTAGGGTTACGCTTAGGGCTAGGTTTAGGCCTAGGATTAGCTCAAGGTTTTGTGTTAGGTTTAGGCCTAGGGTTAGGGCTGTGGGTAATGCAAGAGCTAGGGTAATGATTATGGCTAGTTTTGGGGTTGGGGTTATGGTTATGTCTAGTTCTAGTGTTAGGTTTAGATATTCGGTTAGGGTCAGGTTTAGAGATAGGTTTACTGTTAAAGGCAGGGTCAGTGTTTTGGTTAGAGTTAGAGTTAGGGTTACAGCCAGAATTAGGACTAGGTTTAGGTCTAGGTGTATGGTTAGTGTTTTTGTTAGGTTAAGGTTTATTGTAAGGGCTTCACCTAGGATTTTGTTCAGATCTAGGGCTAGAATTAAGGCTAGATTTAGGATTAGGTTTAGGTCTATGGCTATTTTTGGGTTTTGTCTAGGGTTAGGGTCAGGTTTAGACGTAGGATTAATGTTAGGGTCATAATAAGGGTCAGGGTTAGATTTAGGGTTTGAGCTAGAGTGACGGCTAGGTTTAGGACTATTAATAGTTTGAGTTTTGGTTGGTCTAAGGATTAGGGATAGGTCTAGGGTTACCATTAGGGTTTCACTTACAATACGAGATAGGCTTAGAGCTAGGTTTAGGGCTAGAGTTAGGATTAAGGTTATGGTTACATCTAGGTTTAGGTCTTGGATTAGGGCTAGATTTTGTGTTAGGGTTAGGACTAGAGTTAGAGCAATGGCTAATATAAGAACTAGGGTTACAATTAGAATTAGGGTTAGGGGTAGGTCTAGTGTTATGGTTAGGTTTAATGTTAAGGTGATATTTATAGCTAGGGATAGTGTTAGGATATGAATCAGGGACACTGTTAGTTTTAGGTTTAGGACTCAAATAATGGCTAGGATTATGGTTGGAGTTTGGTTTAAGTTAAGGGCAGTGTTTAAAGCTGGGGTGACTATTAAGATCTGGGTTGGGTCAGGGTTAGTTTTAAGGTTAGGTTTAGAACTCGAACTAAGGCTAGGGTAACTGTTAGGGTTCTGTTTAAGTTTAGGGTAGTGTCTAGAGCTAGGGTGAGTGTTAGGATATGAGTCAGGTTCAGGGTTAGTTTACGTTTAGGATTATGACTCAAATTAGGGCTAGAGTTATGTCTAGTTTTGTGTTAGGGTTTAGATTAATTTCAGGTTTAAAGTTAGGGATATTGCTCAATTTTGTTTTAGTCTTTAGCTTAGGGTTAGGGCTAGGTATAAATTTAGTATTAGGGATAGGTGTAATGTTAGTGTTAGGCTTATGCTTAGGCTTAGGTTAGGATTTGGATTAAGGGTTACATCTAGGGTTAAAGTTAGATTTAGGGTAATGGATAGGGTTAGGTTTTAGGGTTCAGTGTAGGTTTAGGGTAATGGAGAGATTTAAGGTTTTTGATAGGGTTAGGGTTAGGCCTATTATTAGCATTAGTAGTAAGGTTAACATACAGACAATGTATAGGGTTAGAGCTAGGGTTATGGTTAGGATTAGGGCTAGAGTTAAGGTTAGAGTTTGGATTAGGGCTAGTAACCCTAGCTTAGAGTAGGGTTATAATGAGGTTTTGGTTAAAGTTAAGGTTTTGAGTTAGGGTTAGTTCCTGGGTGAGGGTTAGGTTTAGTGTTAGGTCTAGGGTTAGGATTATAGTAATGGTTAGGTTTAGGTTTAGGGTTAGGGCTAGGGTTTTCTTTAGAGTTAGGTTTAGGTTTAGGGTAATAGATTGGATTAGATGTAAGGTTAGCATTAGTGTTAAGTTTAGTTTTAGGGCTAGGTTTGCTATTGGGTTTAGCATAAGGGTTAGAATTTGAGTTTGGGTGAGGGTTATGGCAAAGCTTAGGTTTAGGTTTACGTCTACAGTTAGGTTTATAGTTTGGGGTAGAGTTTTGCTAGGGTTAGTACTAGGGTTAACATTAGGGTCAGGGTTAGAGTTAGGGTAATCGTTAGGGTTTGGGCTAGGGTTAAGTTTAGGATTAGTACTAGGTTTTGGGTTATTTTTAGTGATAGAGCTAGGGTTTTGTTTAGGCTAAGGTTTAGGCTTTGAGCTAGGGTTAGGACTAAGGTGAGGTTTAGGGTTAGGGTAGGTCTAGGGTTAGGGTTAGGGTTATGCTTAAGGTAGCTTTAGGCCTCTGATTAGGAATAGGTTTTGTGTTAGGTTTAGGACTAAGGTTAGTGTAATGGGTAATGTAAGATCTAGGGTTCCAATTGTGGTAGTTTTAGCGATAGGGTTACGGTTAGGTCTAGTGTTAGGTTTATATTTTGGTTTAGGGTCAGGTTTAGAGGTCAGTTTACCCTTAAAGTCAGGATCAGTGTTCAGATTAGAGTTAGAGTTAGGGTTACAACCAGAATTAGGACTAGGATTATTCCTGGGGTAAGGTTAGTGTTTGGGTTAGGATAAGGATTATTGTTAGGGCTAGGACTAGGTTTTTGTTTATGTCTAGGGGTAGAGTTAAAGCTAGATTTAGGATTAGGTTTAGGTCTAGAACTAATTTTAGGGTTAGGTTTAGGTATAAGTTTACCAGTAAGGCCAGTGTTAGGATTTGGTCTAGGGTGAATGTCAGGCTTAGACCTATAATTAGTGTTAGGTTCAGAATAAGGGTGAGAGTTAGGATTAGGTTTTGGGCTAGGATTAGGACTAGTAATAGGGTTTGTGTTTGGTTTAGGCCGAGGATTAGGTTTAGGACTATGGTTAGCATTATGGATATGGTTTGGCTTAGGGTAAGTGATAGGGCTAGAGCTAGGTTAAGGGCTAGTGTTAGGGTTAGGTTTAGGGCTAGGGTTAGGGTTAAGTTTAGATTTAAATCAAGTGTTAGGGCTCTGATTAGGGCTATTTTTGTGTTAGAGCTAGAGCTAGGGTTAGGACTATGACTAATGTAAGAATCAGGGTTATGATTAAGGTTAGTTTTAGGGTTAGGGATTGCGCTAGGTCTAGTTTTAGCATGAGCTTTAGGGTTAGGATGATATTTAGAGCCAGGGTTAGTGTTTGGATATGAGTCTGGGTCAGGGTGAGATTTTGTCCTAAGACTCAAATTTGAGCTAGTGTTATGGCTAGTTGTAGGGTAAGGGTTTGATTTAGGTTAAGGTTTAAGGTTAGAGCAATGGCTCAGTTTTGTTTTAGGGCTAGGGCTAAAGTTAGAACTAGTTGTAGGATTAGCAATAGTTTTCATCTAGTGGTATGGTGAAGTTTTGGCTTAAGGTCAGAGTTAGATTTAGAGTTATGGTTAGATCTAGGGTTAGGGCTATGCCTGGAATTAGGGCTAAGTTTAGGGCAAATGGTAGCGTTAGAAATAGAAATAGGGCTAGGTTGAGAGTTAGATTCAGTCTTAGGGCTAGGGTTAGGAGTTCACTTAGGTTTAGTGCTAAATTAGGGCTAGGATTAGCACTATGTTTAGTGTAGGGTTAGGTCTATGATTAGGGCTATGGTTAGGGTTTATGTTAGTGTTTAGGGTGAGTTTTATGGGAAGGAATGGGTTTATAGCTAGGTTCAGGGCTAGGGCTAGCGTTGAAATTAGGGCTAGGACTTGGGTGAAGTTTCGGGTTAGGATTAACGCTAGGTTTAGGGCTATGATGAGGGCTAGGGTTTGTGTTAAGGTTAGGCCTATATTAGGGCTAGGGATAATATTAGGTCTAGGGTTATTAGGTTATGGATAATTTCAGGTTTATATTTGTGACGAGATATAGTGTAAGGATTAGTTTTAGGGATAGGTTTACTTTTAGAACTAGTGTATTGTTATGGTCAGTTTAAGGGTTAGGGTTTGTTTAGGTTAAGGTTTAGTGTTAGGGCTCAAATTAGCGTTATGGTTAGTTTTATGGTTAGGGTAATGGATATGGTTAGGTTTAGGGTTCAGATTAGGTTTTGAATAATGGATAGGTCTAGGGTTATAGATATGGTGAGGGTTATCCTAGGATTAGCATTAGGGTTAGGGTTAGGGTTAAGGTAATGGATAGGATTAGATGTAGGTTTAGGGTTATAATTATGGTTAGGATTAAGGCCAGGTTTAGGATTAATTTTAGGTTTAGAGTTAGGGTTAAAGCTAATTTTAGGGCTCAGATTAGGGCAAAGATTTAGATTAGGTTAAGCTAGGGTCTGGGCTATGGCTAATGTAAGATCTAGGATTATGATTTCGGTTCAATTTAGGGTTAACGTTTAGTCTAGATCTAGTGTTAGCATTATCTTTAGGGTTAGTGTGATAGTTATAGCTAGGGTTATTGTTAGGATATAAGTCAGGGTCGGGGTTAGTTTTAGGCCTACTACTCAAATTAGAGTAAGAAGGTTGTAGCTAGATGTAGGGTTATTGTTTATCTTATGGTGAAGGGTTAATTAAATGGCTCTGTTTTGTTTTAGGGCTAAGGCTAGAGATAGGGCTATTTTTAGGATTAGCAATAGTGTTAGGTCTAGTGGTAGGGTGAGGTTCAGGCTTAGGTTGAGGGTTAGATTTAGAGTTATGGTTAGGTCTAGGGATTGGTCTAGGGCTAGGATTAGGGCTAGGGTTAGGACCTGTGTTAGGTTTATGGTAACTGATAGGGTTAAAACAAGAAATAGGGCTAGGGTGAGTGTTAGACTTAGTTTAGGTCTAGAATTAGGGGTACATTTAGGGCTAGGATTAGCGCTATGTTTAGGGTTAGGGTTAGGCCTATGGTTAAGGCTAGAGTTAGGGTTAGTGTTAGGGTAAGTGTTAGGGTTAGAGTTGGGGAAAGGATGAGCTTATAGCTAAGTTCAGGGCTAATGAGAGGGTTAAAATCAGGGGTAGTGCTAGGGTTAGGGTTCAGGTTATGATTAAGGCTAGGATGAGGGCTAGGGTTTGTATTATGTTTAGGGCTTGTATTAAGGCTAGGGCTAATGTCAGCTCCAGGTATATGGTTAGGGTTAGTTTTTGGGTTAAGTTGTGGCTAGGTCTAGTGTAAGGGTTAGGTTTAGGATAAAGGTCAGGTTTAGAGCTAGGTGTATTATTAGGGTCAGTGTCCAGGCAGAGTTTGGTTTAGGTTAATGTTTATGGTTAAGGCTTGATTTAATGTTAGGTTTAGGGCTAGGGTGAGGGTAATGGATAGAGTTAGGTTTAGAGTTCAAGTTATTTTAGAGTAATGAAGAAGTTTAGTGTTAGGAATAGGGTTAGTGTTAGGCCTAGGGTTAGCATTTAATTTAGGCTTATCTTTAGGGTAATTGATAGGGTTAGAGCTAAGGTTAGGGACAGGGTTAAGGTTAAAATTAGGGCTAGTATAGGGTTAGGCCTAGGGTTAATGTTAGGGTTAGGTTTAGGGTAAGTGTTACCATTAGAGCTTGGGTTAGGGCTAGGGAAAGGGTTAGGCATAGGGTTAGGGCTAGGGTTACAGTTAGGATTACAATTAGGGCTAGGTTTAGGGCTAGCATAATGGCTAGATATTGTGGGAGTTTTATGACTAGCATTAGGGCTATGGGTAATGTAAGAGCTAGGATTATGTTTGTGACTAGTTTTAGGGTTAGGGTTATGGAAAAGTCTAGTGTTAGGGTTCATTTTTGGGTTAAGATAAGGACTAGAGCTAGGGTTTGGGTTATGGTAGAGATCACTGTTTGGGTTACAGTTAGGTTTAAGGTTAAGACCAGCGTTAAAATTAGCATTTTGTCTAGGGATAGAGTTAGTCTTTGCATTAGTTTAAGGGTTATTGTTAGGGCTAATGCTAGGTTTTTGTTCAGAGCTAGGGCTAGATTTATGACTCTATTAAGGATTAGGTTTGATCCAGTTCTAGTGTTATGGTTAGGTTTAGGTATAGTTTTACTGGTAGGGGTACTCTTGGGTTCCATTTATGGTTTGGGGGTCAGGTTTAGACCTAGGGTTAGTGTTAGGGTGAAAACAAGGGTCAGGGTAAGGGTTTGGGATTGGGTTAGAGTTGGAAATAGAATGAGGCCTAGGGTTAGGACTAGTAATAGTGTTAGGATTTGGGGTAGGCTAAGAATTAGGGTTAGGACTAGGGTATCATTAGGTTGAGGCTTTGGCTTAGGGTAACATTAGGGTTAGGATTAGGGTTAGGACTAGTGTAGCATTAGGTTGTGGGTGTGGCTTAGGGTAAGAGATATTTTTAGAGGTAGGGTTAGGGTTTGTGTTAGGGTTAGGTTTAGGGGTATGGTTAAGGTTAGGGTTAGGGTTTCAACTAGGATTAAGGCTTGGATTAGGGCTAGAATTTGTGTTAGCATTAGGACTATGGACTAGTTTCCAATTAGAGCTAGATTTAGGGTTAGCATTAGGTTGATGTTTAGAGCTAGGGTTAGTGTTAGGGTCCAAGTCAAGACAGGATTATTTCTATGGTTAGGTATAGGGCTCAAATTAAAGCTAGGTTTACGTCTAGGTGTAGGATTAGGTTTTGGTTTAGGTGAAAGTTTAGGGTGGTGGTTATGGCTCGGTTTGTTCTAGGGCTAGAATAGGGTTAGGGCTATTTTTCCAATTAGTATTTGGGTTAGGGCTAGTGTTAGGGTGAGGTTTACACTTAACGTTAGAGATAGATCCATGTTCTGGGCTAGGGTGAAGGTTAGGGCTAGGATTGGGGCTAGGGATAGGGCTAAGTTTTGGTTTATGGTAAGAGATAGGTTTAGAAATAGGACTAGGGTGAGGGTGAGAATGAGACTTAGTCTTAGGACTAGTGCTAGGGTCAGGTTTAGGGTTAGGCTAAATTAGGGCTAGGCTTAGCGCTAGGGTTATTGTTAGGTTTAGGCCTAAGTTTAGGGCTAGTATTAGGGCTAGCGATACGTTAGGGTAAGGTATGATGTTACAGCTAAGTTTAGGGTTAGGGCAAGGAATAAAATTAAGTTTAGGGCTAGGGTTAATTTGGGATTAGAATTAAGGCTAGGCTTAGAGCTAGGATTTGTGTTAGGTTTAGGACTAGTTCTAATGACAGGTTTAGGGTTATCATTAGGAATAGTTTAATGGTTAGGTATATGGCTAGGTCTATTGTAAGGGTGAGGGTGAGGGTTGGGGTCAGGTTTACAGATATTGTATTATTCGGGTCAGAGTCAGAGTGAGGGTATGGTTTAGGTTCATGTTTAGGGTTAGGGCTCAAATTAGCATTAGGGTTTAGGTTTGCATAATAGTTATGTTTAGGTTTAGGTTTCAGGTTAGTTTTAGGGTGATGGATAGGGTTTGGGTTAGTAATAGAGTTGGGGTTAGGACTAGGGATAGAATTAGGTTAGGGTTATTGTTAGGTTAATAGATAGGATTAGATCTGCAGTTAGGGCTAGGGTTAATGTTAGGTTAGGGTTATGATTAGGGTTAGACCTTGGGTTAGAATTTTATTAGGGTTATGGTTAGGGTAATGGATAGTATTCAAGCTAGGGTTAGGGCTAGGGTTATGGTTAAAATTAAGGCTATGGTTAAGGTTAGGTCATGGGTAGGTTAACAAATGGGATTAGAACTGTGGTTAGGGTTAGGGTTATGGTTAGGTTAGGGCTATGATTATGGTTAGGCTTTGGGATAGAATTCGGTTAGGGTTATGGTTAGAGTAATGGATAGGATTTGAGCTAGGGTTAGGTTTAGGGTTATGCTTAAGATTAGAGCTATGTTTCAGGTTAGGTTTTATGTTAGGATAGATTTAGGTTTAGGGTTAGGTTTATTTTAAGTGTTAAGGCCAGAGTTAGGGTTAGGGTTAGTGTTAAAGCTAGGGTGAGGGCTCGGATTAGGGCTAGGTTTTGGGTTAGGTTAGGGCTAGGGTAGCACTATGTCTAATATAAGATCAAGGGTTACGAATAGGTCTAGTTTTAGGTTTAGCGTTATGTCTAGGTCAACTGTTAGTGTTAGGTTTAGGCTCAGGGTGATGATTTGAGATAGGGTAAGTCAGAGACAGGATCAATGTTACCTTTAGGGTTAGGAATAGGACTCGAATTAGGTCTAGGGTTAAGGCTAGGGGTAGGGTTAGGGTTTGCATTAGGATTAGGGTAATATTTAGGGATAGGGCTAATATCAGGTCTAGGGTTAGAGTTAGTGCGATGGCTCAGTTTTGTTTTAGAGCTAGGGATACGGTTATAGCTAGCTTTAGGATTAGCAATAGTGTTAGGGCTAGTGGTAGGGTGAGTTTTAGGCTTCAATTTTTTGTTATGCTTAGATCTAGGTTTAGGGCTAGGGCTAAGGTTAAGGCAAGTGTTAGGGTTAACCTTAAAACTACACCTAGCCTTAATTTTGATGCTAATACTAACCCTAGCTCTAAACATCACCCTAATATTAAACCTAACTCTAACACTAGACCTAGTCCTAACCCCAATCTTATAACTAGGCCAAATCATAACTCTACTGCAAAATTTGGCCGTAACTCTAAACCTAGCCATAACTCTAACCAAAATCTAGCCCTAATCTGAAACCTAACCCTAGCTTTAACCCTAAACCTAATCCTAACACTAGGCCTAACCCTACCCTAAATGTAGCCCTAACCCTACGTCTAATCCTATCCCTTACCCTAACCCAACCCTAACCCTAATGCTAACCCTATTCCTAACTCTGATTCTATTACTAGTCCTAACCCTAGCTCTCATTCTAGCTCTAACCATAACTCAAACCTGACACTTATTCTGATCCTAATTGTAACCGTAGGTCTAATCCTGACCCCAATTCAATACTGAACACTAACACTAGCACTAGAAATAAACCTATTCCTAAACCTAACACTAACACTAGCCCTAGACCTAAACCTAATCCTAAATCAAGCCATATCTCTAGCCCTAGACCTAAACAAGAGCCCAAACACTTGACCTAGCCATAACACTAACCCCAAAGCTGGCCCTATTTATAACCCTAGTTCATACATTAGCTGTAGCCATAACACTATCCCTAACCTAACCCAAAATCTGACCCTAATATGAGCACTAAACCTAGCTTTAACCCTAACACTAATTCTAGCCGTAAACCAATCCATAACTCTTGCCCTAAACCTAGCTCTTATCCTATTTGTTACCTTAAGCCAAACCCTAAACCTGATGCTAACCCTAGTCCTAATCCTAATCCATATCCTAACATAAATCCTAACCCTATTACTAGTCATAACCCTTAGCACTCATTCTAGCTCTAACACTAAACCAAACCCTAATCCTAACCCTGGAACTTATACTGACCCTAACACTAACCTTAGGTCTAAACCTGACCTTAACCCAAAACTGAACCCTAACATTAGCCCTACTTGTAAGCCTATACCTAAACCTAAACCTAACACTAGTCCTAGACCTAAACCTAATCCTAAGTCTAGCCATAACAATAGCGCTAGACCTGAACAACAACTTTACCCTAGCCCTAACAATCACCCTTAACATACCCCAAACACTAACCCTAATTCTAGACCTAACCCTAGTCCTAATTCTGGCACTAACCCCAACACTCACTCGAACCTGAACACTAACCCTGACCCTAATATAAACCTAGCTCCAAAGCTCACCACAACTCAAAACCTAATCCTATCACTACACCTAGCCATAACACTAACCCTAAAACTAGCCCTAATCATAATCCTAGCTCTTAACTTCCCATGGCCCTAACTAACACAAAACCTAGCCCTAACCTTAGGCCTAAACCTAGCCCTAAGTGTATACTTAAACTAAGCCTAGACCTAACCCTAACCCTAACCCTCCCCTTAGACCTAATCCTAGCTCAAAAACTAACCTTTACCCTAAACATAACCATATCCCTATTCCAAACCATAACCTAACCCTAGCCCTAATCCTAAATTTAACCATAGCACTAACCATAGCTCTAATTATATACACTACCCTAACCCTATCCCTAATCCTAACCATAAGACTATCCCCAATCATAGCTGTAATCCTATCCATTACCCTAACCATAATCCTAACCCTAATGTTAAGCCTAGGTTTAACTCTAACCCTATCACAATTCCTAAACCTATCCATTACCCTAAAATTAACCTGTATCCTAATATTAAGCCTATTCATTACCCTAACCCTACCTCTAACCCTAATGTTAAATAAAGCCATAAACCCAAACCTTAACTTAAACTAAACTTTAAGCCATATCCTGACCTTAATAATACATCTAGCTCTAAACTTGACCCTTACCCTAAATCTAACCCTTACACTAGACCTAACTATAAACCTAAACCTAAATCTCTCCCAAACTGTAACCCTAGACTTAACCCTAGACACTTACCCTAACACAAACCCTAGCTATAACCTTATCCTAACTGAAAAACTAACCCTAACACTAGACAAACCCTAAATCTACTCATAACCATAACCCTAGTTCTTGCATTACCCATACACCTAACGCTAGCCCTAAACCTCACACACAATTTAGCCCTAATCCTAACCCTAAACCTAGACCTAAGCATAACCCTAACCCTAGGGTTAAGTTAATCAAACTCTAATCCTTACTCAAAACGTAACAATAGCCCTAACCCTCAACCTAACCCTAAACTAACCCTAATCCTAACTGTAACTATAGCACAAATCCTAACAAAACTCTCTCCATTACCTTAAACATAACCCTAATCCTAATGCTAACCCAAGCCATAACCATAAACCTAACCATAACCGTAGCCCTGACTCTAACCCTAACCCTCACCCTAGCTTTAACTCTAGCTCAAACCCTAGCCCTAACCCTAACCCTAACCCTCCCCTTAGACCTAATCCTAGCTCAAAGACTAATCTTTAACCTAAACCTATCCATAGCCATGACTCTAACCCTAACCCTCACCCTAGCAAATCCTAGCTCAAACCCTAACACTTCTGCTAGACCTAACACTAAAACTAACCCTAAGCCTATCTCTAAACCTAGCCAAAATCCTAACGTTAACACAAGCCCTAACACTAGCCCTAACCCTGTTCTTTACCCTAAACATAAACCTAACCCAAATGCTAACCCTAGGCCTAACCCTAATTCTATCGCTGACACTAAACCTATCTGTTGCTCTAAACCTAACCTGAATCCTAAACCTAACACTCTCCATTACTTTAACCCTAACACTAATGCTAATTTTAGCCCTAACCCTAAACCTTATCCTAAACCAACCCCTAAATCGGACTCTGAACATAATAATACACCTAGCTCTAAACCTGACCTTTACCGAAACCTAATTTTCCACAAGATCTAGCCCTAAACATAAAGTTAACACTATTTCTAACCATAACCCTACACCTGACATTAGCCCTAGCCCCTATCCTAGCTCTAAACCTAACACAAACCCTAGCCCTCATCCAAGCCCTAAACCTAGCCTTAACCCTAACCCGAACACTCACCCTATTCCTATATGTAATTTTAACCCTCAGCTTAGCCCTGAACCTAGCCATAACCTCATCCCTTTGCCTAAAACTAACCATAACCCTAACAATAACACTAACCCCAAATCTAGCCCTAACCATAGGCCTAACCCTAATACTAAACCTAGCACTAATGTAGCCCTAATTTAGCCCTAAACCTAAGCAATCTCCTAACTCTAGCCCTAAGAATAACTCTAACACTCTCCTAGCCCTATTTCTATTTCTAAACCTCTCCATTAATGTAACCCTAACACTAGGCCTAACATTAGCCCTAACCCAAGATCTAACCATACTCTAAATCTAACCCTAACCTTAAGCCTAAATCAACCTACCACTAGCTGAACACTATCGTTAATCAGAAAACTAACCCTAACACTAGCCTTAGCCCTAAAAAAAAAATAAATAAAAATTAACAAGCCATTACCCTAACCCTAAATCTAAACTAAACCAAACCCTAACCCTACAACTAGCCATAACCCTAGCTCAAATTCGAGTCCTAAGACTAAAACTAACCCTTACCCTGACTCATATCCAAACACTAAACCTAGCTCTATATATCACCCTAATGATAAAGCAAATGCTAACACCATTCCTAGCCCAAACCCTAACCCTAAAACTAACCCTAATAATAACCCTAGTTCTTACATTAGCCATAGTCCTAACCCTAGCTCTAACTCCAAAACAAAAATAACCCTAATTTGAGCCCAAAAACTAGATTTAACCTTAACCCTAGCCGTAAACCTAACCCTAACCCTAAACTTAGCTCTAACCCTAGCTATAACCCTATCCCTTATCCTAAGCCAAACCCTATCCATAATGCTAACCCTAGTCCTCGTCATAATCCTTTGCCTAACAAACACTAACCCTAGCTCTCATTTTAGCTCTAACCCTAACCCAAACCTAACCTTAACCTTCACTTTTATTCTGACCATAACACTAATTATAGGTCTAAAACTGACCCTAACCCTAAACTGAACCCCGAAACTAGCCCTACCAGTAAACTTTTACCTAAACCTAACCCTACCAATACCTCCAGACCTCAACCTAATCCTAAAACTAGCAATAACTCTTGCCATAGACCTAAACAAAAACTTAGTCCTAGCCCTAAAAATAACGATTAACCTAAACCAAACAATAACACTACAGCTAGACCTAACCCTACTCCTGATTCTGGCTTTCACCCTAACTCTAATCTGAACACTGACCCTGACGCTAACACTAAACCTAGCTCTAAAAATGACTCTAAACCAAAATCTAAACCTAACACTAGACCTAGCCATAAACCTAACCCTAAAACTAGCCCTAATTAGCGCCCTAGATCTTGCATTACCCATAGCACAAACCCTAGTCCTAAACCTAAAAAGAAAACCTAGACCTAATCCAAGGCCTAAACCTACCATAAGCATAACCATAACCCTAAACCTAGCCCTAAGCCTCAGCCTAACCCTCATCTTAGACCTAAGCATAGCTCAAAGCCTAATCTTTGGCCTAAACATAACCCTAGCCTTATCCCTAACAATAACCCTAACACTAGCCCTACCCCTAGCCATATATATTACCCTTATGATAACTCTATTCCTAATGCTAACCCTACGCCTGACCCTAACCGTATCACAAACCCTAAATCTCTCCATTACCCTAAACCTACCCTGAACCCTAAACCTAACCCTATTCATCACCCTAAACCTAACTAACCCTAATGCTCATTTGAGCCCTATCCTTAAATCTTAACCTAATATAAACCATAACCCTGACCCTGACCCTAAAAATACCCCAGTTCTAAAACTGACCCTTACCTTAAACTTAAAACTTACACTAGACTAAAAAATAGAGTTAATCCTAAATCTAATCCTAACTGAAACACTAGACCTGACATTATCCCTAGCCCTAATTCTAGACCTAAACTTACAACAAATTCTAGCTCTCATTCTAGCCCTAAACAAAGCGAGAACCCTAACCCTAGCCCTAATCCTAATTCTAAATCTCACTCTACCTCTAAAGCAAGCTATAAAACATCCCTTACCCTAAACTTAACCCTAAACCTAGCCCTAATGCTAGGCCGAATCTGAGCACTAACCCTAGTTCTAATCTTTGCCCTGATTTACCACTATTCCTAAAACAAACCATAATCCTGGCTTTAAGACTAACTCTAACTCCCACTGTAGCCTTATTCCTAAATCTAGCCCTATCATTTACCATAACCCTAAACATAGCCCTAACCCTTGCCCTATCCTTAGACATAGCCCTAAACCTAGATCTAATCCTAACCTCAAATCTTAACCTAAACCTAAGCCTAAACCTAACACAAACACTAGCCCTAACCCTAACTCTAATCATATAACTATCCCTAACTCTAAACCTAGGACTAAAACAAACTGAGCAATAGCCCTAACCATAAACGTTAACATATACCAAACCCTATTACTACACCTAGACCTAAACATAGCCATAATTTGAGTCCTAAACTTAACCTTAAATCTAACCCTGACCCTGACTCATATCCTAACACTCACCCTAGCTCTAAACACCCTCCTAACCTTAAACTGAAACCTAAAAGTAAACCTATGCCTAATTCGAGTCCTAACCATAACCCTGAGCCTGACTATAACCTAACACAAACCCTAGCTCTAAATATCATCCTAACCTTAAACCTAACCCTAAAACTAGAACTACCCCTAACCCTAACCCTAATACTAACCGTTATTGTAATCCTAGTTTTACATTAGTCATTGCCCTAATATTAGCCCTAACCCTAACACAAAGACTAGCCCTAATCCGAGCCTTAAACCTAGATTTAACCATAACCCAACTCTAGCCCTAACATAGCTCTAAGGCTATCCTTTACCCTATGAATAACTTTAAACCTAATGATAGACCTAGACCTATGCCTAATTTAGGCTAACCAACATCCTAACCATAGTAATAGTCCTGACCCTAGCCCTCATTCTAGCTCTAATCCTAACCCAAACCCGAACACTAACCCTGACCCTTATCCTGACACTAACACAAACCCTAGATCTAAACCTTAACCTAACACTAGACTAAAACCTAACACTAGCCCTGGACCTAAACCTAATCCTAAATCTAACCTTAACTCTAGCCATAGACCTAAACAAAAACCTAGTCCTAGGCCTAAAAATAAGCCTTATCCCAACACAAACACTAACCCTACCCCTAGACCTAAACCTACTCCTAATTCTCATTGTAACCCTAACTTGAACTCTAACCCAACTGACTCTACGTTTAAGAGTAAACCTACTTCTAAACCTGACCCTAACTGAAAATCTAAACCTAACACTAGACCTTGGCATAACCCTAACCATAAAACTAGCCCTAATCATAACCCTAGCTCTTACATTACCCACAGCTTTAACCCTAGGCCTAAACCTAACACAAAACCTAGAGCTAATCCTAGGCCTTTACCTAGCCCTAAGCATAACCCTAACCCTAACCCTAGCCCTAACCGAAACATAACCCTTGCCTTAGACCTAACCCTAGCTCCAAACCTAACACTTAATATAAACATAAACTGAGAACTATCCCTAAATCTAACGCTAAACCTAGTCCTAATCCTAACCTTAATCCTGGCCCTAACTCTAGCTCTAAACCTACCCATTACCCTTACACTAAACCTAACCCTAATTGTAACCCCAGCCCTAACACTAATCATAATCCTAACTCTAAAAAAAAAAAAAAAAAAAAAAAAAAAAAAAAAAAAAAAACAACAAAAAAACCAACTTACTCTAGACCTAATCCAAAACTTATAATCGCTATAGCTCTAACCATAGGTCAAACCCTAACCCTTACCCTAAATCTAAACATAACCTTAGACCTAACCCTAACCCTAAACTTAAATCTAACCCAGTCCCTAACCCTAAACCTACATCAAACCATATTTATTACCCTAACCATAACCCTAAACTTAATTTAAATCATTCCCCTAATCCTAACCCTAAACCTATTGTAATCCTATCCCTAAACATATCCCTAAACCTAACCCTTGATCCAACCCTAATCATAGCTCAGAACCTAACTCTTAAACTAAACATAACACTAACCATAGCCCTAGTTCTAACCCATACCCTAACACTAACTCAAGACCTAATCCCAACCATAAGTCTAGTTCTAACTTAGCTCTAACTGTATCCATTACCCTAACCATAACCCATACCCTAATGCTATTTCTAGGCCTAACCGTATATCAAGACCTAATCCTAACCATAACCCTACCCCTAACCTTAACTCTAAATGTATCCATTAGCCTGAGCATAACCCTTTCCCTAATGATAACCCCAGGCCTAACCCAAAAACTATCACTAAACCCAACCCTATCAATTACCCTAAACCTAACATGAATGCTAAATATAACCCTATAATTACCATATCCATAAACCTAACACTAATTTGAGCCCTAACCTTAAACTCAAACCTAAAAGAAACCATAACCATGACCCTGACCCTAATAATTCCCCTAACTCTAACCTAAGCCTTACCCTAAACCTAATCCTTACAATAGACCTAGCCAAAATCTAACCCTAAAACTATCCATAACCATAACCCTAGACCTGACATTAGCCCTAGATATAACTCTAGCCCTAACCCGAACACAAACTCTAGCCCATATTAGCACTAAACATGACCTTAATCATAACCCTAATCTTAAACCTAGGCCTATCTTAAAACCAACCCTATCCCTAATCTTAGGCCTACCTTACCCCTATCCCTAATCCTAACCCTAACCCTTGCCCTAAAAGTAAGTTTAACTCTCTCTCTAACCCTAAAATTAGTTCTAAACTTATCCCTTACTGGCACTCTAAACCTAGCCCTACACACCCTATGCCTAACCCTAGCCATTTCCTTAGCCTTATCCCTAACCCTAGATTTAACCCTAACTCTAAATCTAACCCTAATGCAAAGCCTAAGCCTAAACCTAACCCTAACCCTAATGCTACTCTTAAACAAGCCCTAACTCTAGCCCTAGCTCTAATATAAAATCGAGCCATAGCACTAATCCTAACCCTTAACCTAAACCAAACCCTAACCCTACACGTAGCCCTAACCCTAGCCCTAATTCGAGTTTTAAGCAGAACTCTAAAACTAATCCTAACCCTGATTCTAATGCTAAAACTAACCCTAGCTTTAAATATCATCATAAACATAATCCTAAACATAACACTAGACCTAACCCTAACCCTAATCCTAACCCTAAAACTAGCCCTAATTGTAACCTTACTACTTACATTAGCAATAACCCTAATCCTAGCCCTAACTTAACCCAAAACCTAGCCTAATCTGAGCCCTAAACTGAGCTTTATCCCTAACCTTAACCTTAACCCTAAACCTAGCACTAATAATAACCTTAACCTTAGCTCTAACCCTAACTCTAACCCTATCCATTACCCTAACCATAATCCTAACCCTAATGCTAACCCTAGGCCTAAACCTTAACATATCACTAATCCTAACCCTATACATTACCCTAAACCTAACTTGAAACCTATACTTAAATATATCATTACCCTAATCCTAACCCTATGCTAATTCAAGCCCTAAATTTTAAACCTTAATCTATCCCAAACACTAATCACGACCCTGACCCAAACAATACCCTTAGCTCTAAACATGACCCTAACCCTAAACCTAACCCTTATACTACATCTAACCTAACCCTAAAACTACTTTACCTGTAAAGCTGCAAATAAAATTAGCCCTAGCCCGAATCCTACCCCTAAACCTAGCCCTAAACTTAGCCCTAATCCTAACCCGAACCATAACTCGAGGAACCCTAATTCTAACCCTTGCCCTAGCCCTATACCTAGCTATAACCCCATCCCTTACCCTAAACCTAACCATAACCCTAAACCTAACCATAATCTTAAACCTAACCATAACCCTTACCCTAACCCTAGGCCTAACCCTAACACTAAGCCTAGCACTAACCCTAATTTAGTCCTAACCTAAACCTAAACCTAGCCTTAAGACTAAATCTAACTCTTGCCCTATCCCTATACCTAGTTCTATCCTTAGCCCTCGCCCAGCCCTGGATATAAACCTAACTCTAAATTTAAACCTAACTCTAAATTTAACCATAAACATAATCCTAAACTAAACCCTAACAGTAGCCCTAACAATAATGCTAATCCAAAAACTTGCCTTACCCCTAGACCTAGCCTTAAAACAAAACCAAATCATATCCCTAACCATAACCGTTAACCTAAACTAAACCATAAACCTACACCTAGACCTAAACCTAACTCTAAAAATAATACTGACCCTGACACTGATCCTAACACTAATCCTAGCTCTAAACATAACCCTAACTTTTAATTAACCCTAATACCAGACATAGCCTTAAACCTAACCCTAAAACTAGCCCTAATCATAACCCTAGTTCATACATTAGGAATTGTCATAAACCTAGCCCTAACCCTAACACAAATCCTACCCCTAATTCTAGTCCTAAACCTAGATGAAACCCTAATCTTAACCCTAACACTAGATCTAAACCTAACCCTAACCCTAGCCCTAACCCTAGCTCTAACCCTATCCCTTACCCTAAGCCAAACCCTAAACCAAATGCTAACTGTAGTCCTAACCCCAATCCTTAGCCTAACTTAAACACTAACAGTATTAATAGTCCTAACCCTAGCCCTCATTCTTGTTCTAACCCTAACCCTGACCCTTATTCAGATCTTAACAGTAATACTATGTCTAACCTTACCCTATCTCTAAACCAAATCCTAACACTAGCCCTACCATTAAGCCTCTACCTATACCTAATCCTAAAACTAGATCAAAAACTAATCCTAAATATAGCTGTAATTCTAGCCCTAGACCTAAACAAAATCCTAGCTCTAGCCCTAACAATAACCGTTAACCTAAACTAAAAACGTATCCTACCCCTAGACCTAACACTAGTCCTAATTCTGGCTCTAACCCTAACCCTAATCCTATCCTGAACACTGATCCTGACCCTAACATTAACCTATCTCTAAACCTGACCCTAACCCCAAACCTAGTCCTAACACTAGACCTAGCCATAACCCTAACCCTAATACTAGCCATATACATAACACTAGCCCTAAACCTTTTTAACCCTTATCTTAAACCTAACAGTAGCCCTAACCCTAACCATAGTCCTAACCCTAGACCTAAACCTAACACAAAACCCAGCCATAATCCTAGGCCTAAACGTAGCCCTAAGCATGACCCTAACCCTAACCTTAGCCCTAACTCTAAGCCTTGCCTTAGACCTAACCCTAACTCAATGCCAAAACCTTACACTAAACATTACCCTAGCCCTATCCTAAACCATAACCCTAACCCTACGTCTTATGCTAACCTTATTCCCAGCTCGAACTTTAGTTCTAACCCTGTCAATTACACTAACCCTAACCCTAATTATAACCCTATCACTCACACTAAACCTAACCATAACCATAAACTTATCCCAAGATCTAACCATAAACCTAAACCTCACCATAGCCCTAACCCTAGCTGAAACATTAAGTCTTACACTAAACCAAATCCTAAGTCTAGCCTGAATCCATAACCTAACTCTAACCCTAACCCTAAATCTAACATTATCCACTACCCTAAACCTAACACTAACTGTAATGAAAACTCTAGCCATAACCCGAACTCTAAACCAAACCCTAACCATAAACATATCCATAGACCTAAAATGTAAACCTAACCCTCGCTCTAGCCCTAACCCTAGCTCAAACACTAACTCTAATCCTAACCTAACCGTAACCCTAGCCCTAAACCTAACATTTACCATAAACCAAACCCTAGCCCTATCCCTAACCTAACTCTAAATTTAGACTTAATCCAAACCATAATCTAGCCCTAACCCTAGCTCTAAATCTATCCATTATACTAAACATAACCCTAACCTAATGCTAACCATAACCCTATTGCTAAAACTAACCCATCTATTACCCTAAACCTTAATTGAAACCTAAACCTAACCCTATCCATTACCCTAACCCTAAGCCTAACCCTAACACTAATTCCAGCCCTAAACCTAAACTTTGACTAAACCAAATGCTAACCCTGACCCTAACCCTAATAATACCCCTAACTCTAAACCTGACCCTTACCGTAAACATAGCCCTGACACTAGACTTAGCCATAACCTAACCCCAAGACTATCCTTAATTATAACCCTAGACTTGACATTAGCCTGAGATCTAGTTCTAGCCCTGAACCTAACAGAAACCCTAGTGATAAACCTAGCCTCAATCCTAACCTAAACACTAACCCTAGCCCTAATCCTAATTCTAACCCTAACCCTAGCCATAAAGCTAGCTAAAACCTCACCCATTTCCCTAAACTTAACCCTAACCCCAATGCTAATCGTAAACCTATCCCTACCCCTAGGCCTAAACCTAACACTAACCCTAGCCCTAATCCTAACCCTATTTTAGCTTTAACCCTAACTCTAACCCCAAGCCTAGTCCTAAATCTAAATCTAACTCTTGTCCTAGCCATTTCCATAGTTCCATAGTTCCAACCATATCCCTTACCATAACACTAACCCTAGACCTAACCCTAAGGCTAGATCTAACCCTAACTCTAAATCTAACCCTAACCCTAAGCATAAACCTCACCCTAACACTATCCCTAACCTAGCACAAATTCAAAATCTAGCCCTAACCCTAGACCTAACCCTAAAACAAAACTGAGCCATAACCCTAACCCTAACCTTAATCCACAGAAGTCAAGATGAAGTGAAACCTTAAAACACAAACTGTTCCTGACAGTGAACCTTGAACTGAGAAGGCCCAACCTGGGAAATATGGTAATATTAGGTAAAAAATGAATCCTGACTGGTATCAAAGAAATTTGAACAAAACTAACTCTAACCCAAATATTAGTTCTACATCTAGCCCTAAACCTAATGCTAAAACTAAGCCTTTCCTGTTTATAGAGCTTGATCATAAAAGTCCAAAACTTGGGGTGCCTAGTAGGGAAAGGTAACAGATGAATCCTACCAAATATCAAAAATTCTGACCAATAATAGGGGAAGGTGTTTCAGTACATGCCTATTTCCCCTGTTTTCTCCTAAAGTGCTGTTGGATAAATTGTTTTTTCATGATTCAGCTTAAGGTACTTTCACAGGAAACAAACCAGTGCATGCTCACTGAGAACTGATTGAGTGTGTAAAGTTTCAAGCATCTAGCACAAACCCTGTTTGATTTACAGCTTCATTTCCATTCACACCTATAGGGCAAAAAGAAGAGAAACATGAAAATTGAAACTGTTCCTGAGAGAAATCCCTTTTATGTAGAAGGCCCAAACATTTGGAGTATAGTCAAAATAGGAAAAAGGTGAATCCTGCCCAGTATCATAGAAATTAAAAAAAAAAAAAAAAAAAAAAAAACTAACTGTAACCCTAACACTAGGTGTAAAACTAGTCCTAACACTAAATCTAACCCTAAACCTAATCTGTTTAGAGAACCTTTGATCAAAGAAGTTTCAAAATTGAGGAGTCTAGTTTGGCAAGCTTACAGATGAATCATGGGCAGTTTCAAAGAAATCTGACAAAGTAATTGGGGGAGCTATTTCAGTACATGCATATTTCCCTGTTTTCTCCTACAGTATTCTCAGATAAATTTGTATTGCATGCTTCAGCTTATTACTAATTTCACAAGGAACAAATCAGAGAGTGCCCACAGAGAACTGATTGAGTTTGTGAAGTCTCAAGCAGTTAGCACCAACCTTGGTTGATTTCCAGCTCCATGTCCATTTACCCATGTAGGTCAAAATGAAGTGAATCCATAAAATACAAATTGTTCCTGTCGGAGAAGAATTTAACAGAGAAGGCCGAAACCTGGGGAACAATGTAAGGCTAGGTAAAAATGTATCCTGCCCAGTATCAAAGAAATTTGAACAAGATAAACACTAACCCTAACACTAGACTTAACCCTAACCATAAGCCTAACCCTAACCTGTTTAAAGAAACTTTGATCATAGAAATCTGAAAGGTGATGAGCCTAGTGGGGCAAGCTAACAGATGAATCCTGCCCAGTATCAAAGAAATCTGACCAAATGATCAGGGGAGGTAGTTCAGTACATGCATATTTTCCTGTTGTCTCATAAAATGCTCTCGCATAGTGTTGTTTTTGCATGCTTCTTCTTTGGAATACTTTCACAAGGATGCTCTGAGAACTGATTGAGTGTGTGAAGTTTCAAGTAGCTAGCAAAAACCCTGTTTGATTTCCAGCTCCATTTCCATTTACCCATATAGGACAAAATGAAATGAAACCTTAAAATAAAAATTGAGATACTGACAGCAAACCAGTGAACATAGAATGCCCAAACCTGGGGAACATCGTAAGGCTAGGTAAAATATAAATCCTGCCTAGTATCAAAGAAATTTGAACAAAACTACTGTAAACTTAACACTAGATCTATCCTTAATCCTAACCCTACAGCTCACCCTAGTTTGTTTAGAGAACCTTTGATCATAGAAGTCCCAAACTAAGGGAGCCTAGTGGGGAAAGCTAACAGAAGAACCCTGCACAGTATCAAAGAAATATGAGCAATAAATTGGGGGAAGTGTTTCAGTACATGCATATTTTCTTAAATTCTACAAAAGTGTTCTGGGATAAAGTTGCTTTGCATGTTTCAGCTGAGGACAACATTCACAAGGAACAAACCACAGAGTGACCACAGAGAACTGATTGAGTGTGTGCAGTTTCAAGCAGCTAGCACCAACCCTGTTTCATTTCATGCTCCATTTCTCTTCACCAAAATAGATCAAAATAAAGTGAAACCTTAAAATACACACTGTTCCTGACAGCAAACCATTGAACAAGAAGGCCCAAACCAGGGAACATTGTGACGCTAAGTAAAACATGAATCCTGCCCAGTATCAAAGATACATGAACAAAAGTGACTTTAACCCTAACACTAGGTTTAAACTTAGCCCTTACCGTAACCATAAAACTAAACCTAACTGTTTAGAAAACTGCCCTAAACCTAACCAGAAAACTAGCCCTTATTGGAACCCTAGTTATTACATTACCCATAGCCCTAACCCTAAAAGAAAACGTAGCTCTAATTTGAATCCTAAATCTATCTTTAACTCTAACCTTAACCATAATCTTAGACATATCCCTAACCCTAACAGAAGCCCTAACCCTAGCTCTAACCATATCCTGTTAGGGTAACCTAAGCCAAACCCTCACCCTAATGCTACCCTAGTTTTAACCCTAATATTTATCCTACCCAAAACCCTAACTATAATACTAATACTAACCCTATCCCTCATTCTATCTCTAACAACCAAAACCCTAACCCTAACCCTGATCGTTGATCTGACCCTAATACTAAACCGAGGTCTAAACCTGACCCTAACCCCAAACCAAACCCTAACACTAGCCCTACCAGTAAACCTATACCTAAATCTAACCATAATACTAGCACTAGACGTAAACCTAATACTAAATATAGCGGTAACTCTATCCCTAGCCCTAAAAAAAAAAAAAAAAAAAAACTAGCCTTAGCCCTAACATTAACTGTGAACCTAACTCAAAGACTAACCCTAACCCTAGACCTAACCCTAGCTATCATTCTGGCCCTAACCCTAAACCCAACAGTAACCCTATCACTGGACTCTACTATAACACAAACCCTAGCTCTAAACCTTATCTTACCCAAAACCTAACACTAACACTAGATCTACCTATAAACCTAACCCTAGAAGTAGCCATAACTAAAACCTAGATCTTACATTACACATCGCCCTAACACTAGCTTTAAACCTCACACTAAACCTAGCCTTAATCCTAGTCCTTAACCTAGCCATAAGCATAACCCTAACCCTAACCCTAGCCCTAATACTAACCCTATTGCTTGTCCTAGCCCTAAATCTAGTGCAAACTCTAACTCTTACCCTAAACATAACACCAGCCCTAAACCTAACCCTTACCCGGGCCTTAATCCTAAATGCAATCATAGCCCAAACCTAGCTCTAACTCTATCCATTACCTTAAACATAATCCTAACCCTATGCTAACCGTAGCCATAATGCTAACCCTAACCATAACCGTATCCCTGACTCTAACCTTAACCCTAATCCTAGCCCTATCTATAGCTCAAAACCTAACACTTCCCCTAAACCTAACCCTAACACTAACCCTAGGCCTAACCCTAACCCTAGCCCTAATCCTAACCTTAACACTATCCCTAACACTAGCACTAGCCCTATCCATTACCCTGAAGATAAGCCTAACCCAAATGCTAACCCTAGGCCTAACGCTAACTCTATCGCTAACACTAACCATATACATTACTCTAAACCTGTCCTGAACCCTAGACCTAACCCTATCCATTATTCTAACCCTAACCCTAACCCTAATGCTAATTTGAGCCCTAACTCTAAACCTTAACCTAAACCAAAACCTAACCTGCACTCTGACCCTAATAATACACCTAGCTCTAAACCTGACCCTTACCCTAAAGCTAAACCTTAGGATAGACCAAGCCATAACCTAACCCTAGAACTATCCCTAATGATGACCCTAGATCTGAAATTAGCCCTAGCCCTAATCCTAGCCCTAACACTAACACAAACCCTAGCCCTAATCTTATCCATAAACCTCGCCTTAATCTTAACCCAAACCCTCACCCTAGCCCTATCCCTAATTTTACACCTCACTCTAGCCCTGAACCTAGCCATAACCCCATTCCTTCCTCTAAAACTAACCCTAATCCTAACCCTAAAATTATCCCTAACCCTAGTCCTAACACTAGGCCTACCCCTAACACTAAACCTAGTGCTAATCATAGCCCTAATTTATCCCTACACTAACCCTATCCCTAACACTATTTCTAAGACTAACTCTAATTCTCACTGTAGCCCTATTTATATTTCTAATGCTACTCATTACCATAACCCTAACACTAGCCCTAACCTTATCCCTAACCCTAGCCATATCCCTAACCCTGGATGTAACCATAACAGAAATTCGAACTCTAACCTTAAGCCTAAACCTCACCCTACCACTACTCCGAACAATATTACTCATCCTAAAACTAGCTCAACCCTAGCCCTAGCCCTAAAACAATATTGAGCCATTGCTCTAATCCTAAACCTTACCCTATACCAAACCCAACCCCTATAACTAACCATAACCCTAGCTGTAATTGGAGTGCTAGGCCTAAAACTAATCTTGACCCTGACTCTTATTCAAACACTAACCCTTGCTCTAAATATCACCCTAACCCTAAAGCTAATGCTAACAAAGACCTAGCCCAAAACATAATCCTAAAAATAACCCTAATTGTAACCATAGTTCTTACATTAGCCATAGCCCTAACCCTAGAACAAAATAGCCCTAATCTGAGCCATAACACTAGATTGAACCCTATCCCTAATCATAGCCCTAAACCTAACCCTAATCCTAGCCCTAAACCTAGGTCTAAACCTATCCCTTACCCTAAGCCAAACCCTATCTATTATGCTAAACCTAGTCCTAACCCTAATCCTTAGCCTAACCCAAACCCTAACCCTATTACTAGTCCTAACCCTAGCCCTCATTCTAGCTTTAACCCTAACCCTAAACCTAACCCTAACCTTCACCCTTATTCTGAGCGCCTAACACTAATTATAGGTGTAAACCTGAAGCTAACACTAAACCGGACCCTGAAACTAGCCCTACCACTAAACTTATACCTAAGCCTAACCCTAACACTATCCTTAGACCTAAACCTAATCCTAAATCTAGTGATAACTATAGCCCAAATTGAAACAAAAACAGTCCTAGCTCTAACAATAACACTTAACATAAACCAAACACTAACTCTACCCCTAGACCTAAACCTAGTCCTTATTCTGGATTTCATACTAACCCTAACTCTAACCTGAACACTGACCCTGACACTAAAACTAAACCTAGCTCAAAATTTGACTCTAAACCAAAATCTAAACCTAATCCTAGACGTAGCCATAACCTTAACCATAAAACTAGCCCTAATTAGAACCATAGGTATAACATTACCCATAGCACTAACCCTAGGCCTAAACCCAACACAAAACCTAGCCCTAATCAGAGGCCTAAACCTACCCTAAGCATAACCCTCACCCTAAACCTAGCCCTAGACCTAACCCTAACCCTAACCCTCACCTTAGTCCTAACTCCAGCACAAAGCCTAACCCTTAGATGAAACATAACCCTATCCCTATTCCTAACCAAAACCCTAACACTAGCCTGAACCCTAGTGCTAACCCTAGCCATTACCCTAACTCTAAATCTAACCCTAATGATAACCCTAATCTGAGCCATAACACTAGATTTAACCCTATCCCTAATCACAGACCTAAACCTAACCCTAACCCTAGCATTAACCTGTAAACCTAAACCAAACCATAAACCTAACTGTAAACCTAACCCAAACCATAAACCTAACCCTAGACGTGAACCTAAACCCAACCCTTGCCACAGCCCTAACCTTAACTCAAACCCTAACCCTTACTCTAAACCCAACAGTAAACTTAGCTCTAAACCTAAACTTAACCCCAAACCTAACAGTAACCCAAAGCTAACCTTACATCTAATCCCATCTATTACCCTAAACCTTAACTTAACCCTAATTAAAACCCTAGCCCTAACACTAAACCTGCCCTGACCATAAACATAACCCTAATCCTAGAACAAACTCTAACACTAGCCCTTCCCCTATAGCTAAAGCTACCTCAAAGCCTAACATTTATCCTGAACCTAACCCTAACCCTACCCTAAGCTAGGGTTACTAGCCCTAAACCTAACCTTAACCTTAACTCTACCACTAATCCTAACCATAATCCTGGCCCTAAAACTACCTCTAACCAAATTCTAATGCTAACCCTAGGTCTACCCCTAACCCTATCACTAACCCTAAAACTCTCCATTACCCTAAACTTACCCTGAACCCTAAACCTAACCCTATTCATTACCCTAACCCTAACCCAACCCTAATGCTCATTTGAGTCCTATCCCTAAACCTTAAACTAAAACAAACCCTAACCCTGATACTGACCCTAAAATTACACCTAACTCTAAAACTGACCCTTAACGTAAACCAAACCCTTAAACTAGACCTATCCATAAACCTAACCTTAAATCTACCCCTAACTGTAACACTAGACCAGATATTAGCCCTAGCCCTAATTCTAGTCCTAACCCTACTACAAAATCTAGCCCTCATTCTAGCCCTAAATCTAGCCTTAATCATAACCTTAAACCTAACACTAGCCCTGACCCTAATTCTAACCCTCACCCTACCTCTAATCCTAGCTATAATGCCATCCCTTACCCTAAACTTAACCCTAACCCTAAGGCTAGACCTAAGCTGAACACTAACCCTAGCCCTAATTCTAGCCCTAATTTAGCCCTATCCCTAACACTCACCATAACCCTAGCCCTAAGACTAACACTAACACTCCTCCTAGACCTATCTGTAGTTTTAACCCTATCCCTTACTGTAACCATAACCCTAGCCCTAACCTTTGTTCTACTCTTAAATCTAGCCATAAGTCTAAATCTAAACCTAACTCCATGTCTAATCCTAACCCTAAGGCTAAGCCCAAACACTAATGCTAATCATAAAACTGACCCTTAAAACTGGGACTAAAACAAAACCAAGCAATAGCCCTAACCATAAAGCTTAACTTATACAAAATTCTAACACTACACCTAGAACTAATCCTAGCCCTAATTTGAGTCCTAACCATAACCTAAAAACTAACCCAGACTCTGAGTCATATCCTATCACTCACCCTAGCTCTAAACACCACCCTAAATTTAAACCAAACCCTAACAGTAAGCCTAGCCCTTATTTGAGTCGTAGCCCTAAATGTGAAACCAACCCTGACTCTGACTCATATCCTAACACTAACCCTAACTATAAATATCACACTAACATTAAACCTATCCATAACACTAGATCTACCCCTACCCCTAACCTGAATTGTAACCCCAGTTCTTACATTATCCATTTCCTTAACCCTAACAACAACAAAAAAAACTAGCTCTAATCTGAGCCCTAAAACTAGATTTGACACTAAACCTAACCCTAACTCTATCCCTGACCCTAGCTCTAACCCTATCCCTTACCGTAAGTGAAACCCTAACCCTAATGGTAATCCTAGACTTATCCCTAATCCTCAGGCTAACCAGTACCCTAACTCTATTAATAGTCCTAACCCTAGCCCTTACTATAACTCTAACCCTATTTCAAAACCTACTGCTAACCCTGACCCTTATTCTGACTCTAAAACTAACCCTATGTCTAAAACTGACCCTAACCCTAGATCAAACCCTACCACTAGCCCTACTGGTAATGTTATACCCAAACATAACCCTACCACTACCCCTAGACCTAAATGTAGTCTTAAATCTAGCCTTAACTCTAGCCTAGACATAAAAAAAAACCTAGCCCTAGCCCTAAAAATAAACCTTAACCTACCCCAAACACTAACCCTACACCTAGGTCCTAATTCTGGTTGCAACCCTAATTCTAACACTAACATGGACACTGACCCTGCCTTTATTACTAAATTTACCTCTAAACCTGACCCTAAGTGGAAACCTAAACCTAACACTAGACCTAGCCATAAACCTAAACCTAAAACTAACTCTAAGCATAACACTAGGTTTTACAGCTCCCATAGCCCTAACCCTGGGCCTAAAACTAACAGAAAATCTAGAGCTAACCCTAGGCATAAACCTAGCCTTAAGTGTAACCCTAACCTTAACCCTAGCCCTAACACTAACCTAAACCTAATGCAGCTCAAATGCTATCCCTTACCCTAAACATAAACCTTGACCTTTCCATAATTCTAAGCCCAAAACTATCCCTAATCCTAACCTTAAACCTAGCCCTAAACTTAGCTCTAAACCTACTCATTACTCAAACCCTAACCCTAACTCTATTGATAACCCTAGGCCTAACCCTAATCCTAAACCTAAGCAGAAAACAAAGTCTAGATCTAAACCTAAGCCTCACACTTGCCATAGCCCTAACCCTAGCTCAAATCCTAACCCTTACCATAAGCCTGAACAGAAACATAGCCCTAACCCTAACCCTAAACCTAAATCTAACCATAACTCTAATCCTAACACTACATCTAACTCTATCCATTACCTTAACCATAACTGTAATCCTTATGATAACCCCAGCCCTAATCTTAACCCTATCCATAATCCTACCATAATCCTAAACCCAGATCTAACACTAAACCTAACCCTTGCCCTAGCCCTAACCCTAGGTCAAAAACTAACCCTTATGCTGAACATAACCATAAACCTAACCCTACTTCTAACCCTAACACTAACTCTAAACCTAACCTATTCCTAACCATAACCCTAGCCCTAATCTTATTTCTACACCTTTCCATTGCCCTAACCTTAACCCTTATTCTAATGCTAACTCTAAGCCTAACCCTAATCCTACCAATAACCCTAAACCTAACCTGAACCCTAATCCTAACCCTATCATTACCCTAACCTTAATCTTAATGCTAATTGGAGCCATAACCCTAAACACTAATGTAAACCAAACTCTGAACCACACCCTGACCCTAATTACTCCCCTAGCTCTAAACCTGATCCTTACCTTAAACCTCACCTTAACACTAGACCTAGCCACAAACCTAACTATAAAACTATCCCTAACCATGAAACTAGACTTGGCATTAGCCCTAGCCATATTCTATCCCCAACCCTAACAAAAACCTCAGCCCTTATGAACTTGACTCCTATCCTAACACTAACCTTAGCTCAAAATATCACCCTAAACTTAAAACTAACCCTAAACCTAACCCTATCACTCTACCTAGCCTTAACCCTAACCCTAAAACTAACCCTAATTGTAACCCAAATTCTTACATTAGCATTTGCCCTAACCCTAGCCCTAACCCTGAAACAAAAAGACTAGCCCTAACCCAAGCCCTAAACCTAGCTTTAACCCTAACCCTAGCCCTTACCCTAGCCCTAACCCTAACTCTAATCCTATCATTTACCCTAAGCCAAACCCTAAATATAATGCCAACCCTAACCCTAAACCTAATCTTAGCCTAACCCAACCCTTAAACCTATTACTAGTCCTAATCCTAGCCTTCATTCTAGCTCTAACCATAACCCAAACCCTAATCCTAACCCTTATTCTGAACCTAAAACTAATCATACGTCTAAACCTGAACCTAACCCTAAACCAAACCCTAACACTAGCACTAACACTAATCTTATACCTAAACCTAATGGTACGAATAGCCCTAGACCTAAACCTAATCTTAAATGTAGTCATAACTCTAGCCCTAGACCCAGAGAAAAACATAGATCTAGCCCTAACAATAACCCTTAGCCTAACCCAAAAATTAATCCTTCCCCTTGACCTAACTCTAGTCTTAATTCTGGCTTTAACCCTAACCATAACCCTAACCCGAACACTGAAACTAACAGTAACATTAACCCTAGCTTTAAACATCACCCTAACCATAAACCTAACCCTAAAACTATACCTAGCCATCTAATTCACCATAAAACTAGCCCTAATCATAACAGTAGTTCTTATATTAGCTGTAGCCATAACCTATCACAAAAATAGCCCTAATCCAAGCACTACGCTAGCTTTAACTCTAAAGCTAACCCTATCCTTAACCCTAACACTAACCCTAAGCCTAACCCTAGACCTAATCCTAACCATAACCCTAGTCCTAACCTTAGCTCTAACTCTATCCATTACTCAACATCTAACCTGAACAATAAATCTAACCCTATCGTAATTTGAGCCCTAACGCCTAACCTTAACCTAACCAAAACTCTAATCCTGACCCTGACCATGACCCTAATAATACCCCTAGCTCTAAACATGACCCTAACCATAAACCTAACTCTTACAGAAGTCCTAGACATAAACCTAACCCTGAAACTAGCCCTAACCATAACCCTAGACTTGGCTTTAGCCAAACCCATAATCCTAGCCTAACCCTAACACAAACCCTAGCCCTTATTTCATCCCTAAACATAGCCTTAATCATAACCCTAACCCTAACCCTAGGCCTAACCCTAACACTAACCCTAGCCCTAATTTTAACCATAATTTATCCCTTCCGTAACCCTAGCCCTAAAACCAACTTTAACTCTCATACTAGTCCTATACCTAGTTCTAACCCTATCCCTTACTGTAACCCTAATTCTAGCCCTAACCCCAGCCCTATTCTTAGCCCTAGCCCAAAACTAGATCTAACTTTACTCTAAATCTAATCCTAACACTAAGCCTAAACCTAAACTTACACTAGCCCTAACCCTAAGGCTAATCCTAAAACTAGCCCTAACCTTAGCCCTAGCCCTAAAACAAAACCAAGCCATAGCACAAACCCTATACTTAACCTAAACTGAACCCTAACCCAAATTATAACCCTAGCCCTAATTTGAGTTTTAAGCCGAACCCTAAAACTCACCCTGACTCTGACTCTCACACTAACACTAACCCTAGCTCTAAACATCACCCTAACCCTAATCCTAACCCTAACCCTAAACCAGGCCTAAACTTAACCTTAAAATTAGCCCTAATTATAACCCTACTACTTTCATTAGCTGTAACCATAACCCTAGCACTAACTTAACCCAAAACCTAGCCCTATTCCGTGCCCTTACCTGAGCTTTAACCCTAACCCTAACTCTAACCCTAGCCATAATCATAACCAGAATCCTAGGCCTAACCATAGCCCCAACCCTATCCATTACCATAACACTAACACTAACCCTAATCATAAAATAAGCCTAAACCTAACCTTATCCCTATTCCTATCCATATCCATTACCCAAAACCTAACCTGAACACTAAACCTAACCTTATCATTACCCTAACCCTAACACTAATTTGAGCCTTAATTGAAACTTTAACCTATTCCAAACCCTAACCCAGATCTTGACCTAACAATGCCCCTAGAACTAAAACTGATTCTAACCCTAAACCTAACCTTTACACTAGACATAGGTATAGTCCTAACCCTAAAACTATCTTTAATCATAATTCTAGATGGAAAATTATCCCTAGCCCTAATTCTAGCCATAACCCTAAAACAAACCTTAGCTCACAGCCTAGCCATAAACCTCATATTTAGTCCTAAACATAGCCTTAATCCCGATCCCTAATCGTAGCCCTATCCCTAATATTAACCCTCACTCTAGCCATGAACATAGATATAATTCCATCCTTTTTCCTAACTCTAACCCTAATCCTATTACTAAACCTGACTCTAGCCCTAACCATAGGCCTCATCTTAACACTAACCCTAGGGCTATTTCCAGCCCCAATTTAGCTCTAACCTTAACCATATCCCTAAACCTAGACCTAAGACTAACTCTAACTCTTTCCTTAGCCCTATTTCTAGTTCTAACCCTATTTGATACCATAACCCTAGCACAAGCCCTAACCTTAGTTCTAACCCTAGCCCTAAACCTAACCCTAGATCTAAACATAACTCTAAATCTATCCCTAACCCTAAGCCTAAACCTCACCCTACCACTAGACCTAACACTCTTGGTTATCCTAAAACTAGCACTAACCCTAGCCTTAGCCCTAAAACAAAACCGAGCTGTTGCACTAACCCTAAATGTTAATGTAAACCAAATCCTTACACTACACCTAGCCATAATCACCTAGCTCTAATTCGAGTCCTAGGCCTAAAACTAACCCTGACCCTGACTTATATCCTAACACTAACCCTAGATCTAAATATCACACTAACCCTAAAGATAATACTAACATTAGACCTAGACCAAACACTAACCCTAAAATTAACCCTAATCATAACCCACATTCTTACATCAGCCATAGACCTAACCCTAGCCCTAAACATAACAGAAAAACTACCCCTAATCTGAGCCCTAACCCTAGATGTAACCAAAAACCTAACCCTAACACTAACCCTAATCCTAGCCATAACCCTAGCTCTAACTCTATCACTTACCCTACACCAAACCCTATCCATAATGCTAACCTTAGTCCTAATACTAATCCTTAGCCTAACCCAAACCCTAACCCTATTACAGTCCTAACCCTAGCCCTCATTCTAGCTCTAACCCTAACCCAAATTCTAACCCTAACACAAACTCTTGATCTAATCCTGACTCTAAAACTAACCCGAACCCTAAAACTAGCCCTACCAGTAACCTCATACCTAAACCTACACTAACACTAGGACTAGAACAAACCTAATCCTAAATCTAGCCATAACTCTAGCCCTAGATCTAAAAAATAAACTTAGTCCTAGCCCTAACAATAACTCTTAACCTAAACCAAACACTAACACTACCCCTGGACCTAAACCTAGTCCTAATTCTGGCTTTCACCCTAACTCTAACTCTAAACTGTACACTGAACCTAACATTAACACTAAACCAAGCTCTAAACCTGACCCTAACCCAAAACCTAAACCTGACACTAGAACTAGCCATAACTCTAACCCTAGAACTAGCCCTAATCAGAATCCTAGATCTTACATTACCCATAGCCCTAACTCTGGGGCTAAACCTAATACAAAATCTAGCTCTAATTTGAGGCCTAAACTTACCCTAAGGATAATCCTATCCCTAAATGTAGCCCGAACCCTAAACCTCGCCTTACTCCTAACCCTATTTCAAAGTCTAACCCTTAGCCTAAATGTAACACTAGCCCTATCCCTAACCATTAACATAACCCTAGCCCTAACCCTAACCCTAACCTTAACCCTAGCACTAACCCTGGCTCTAACCCTAATTGTAATGATAACCCTAACTCTATCCCTAACCCTAATCATGAACCTAACCCTAGACATAACCCTAAACCTAACAATTGCCATAGCCTTATCCCTAAGTAAAACCCTAACACTTTAAACCAACACTAAACCTGACCCTAAATCTAAACTTATCAATTATTTATAGATTAACCCTAAATGTAACCTTAACCTTAACCCTAACCTTACATCTAACCAAAGCCATTACCCTCAACCTAAACGTAACTCTAACCACAACCATAACCCTAACCCTAGACCTAACACTAAAACTAAAACTCGTCCTAGCTCTAATTGTAGCTTAAACCCTAACCCTTACCCTAACCCTAACCCTAGCCTTAGTCCAACCATAACCTTAACTCTAGCCCTAACCCTAACACTACACCTAACCCTAATCCTAGCCCTAATTTATCTCTATTCCTAATCCTAAACTAAAACTAGACCTAAGACTAACCATAAATTTCACACCAGATCTGTCCCTAGTTCTAAATCTATTTATTACCATAACCCTAAACCTAGCCCTAACCTTAGTCGTAAGCTTTTCCCTATTCTTAGCCCTAGCACTAACTCTAGATTGAAACCTATCTGTAAATCTAATCCTAAACTGATGTATTTGCCTAACCCTGAAACTAGCCCTAACCCTAATGCTAATTATAAAAGTATCCCTAACCCTAGCCCTAGCCCTATAACAAAACCAAGCCATAATCCTAACCCTAACCCCTAACCTAAACCAAAACCTGACTCTACACATAGCCCTAATATTATCTCTAATTCAAGTCCTAACCCTAACCCTAACCCTAAACCTAACCATGACCCTGACTCATATCCAAACACTACCCTTAGATGTAAACATCACCCTAACCTTAAACCTAACCCAACGCTAGCCCTAGCTCTAAACCTAATCCTAAAACTAACCCTAATCATAACCCTAATTGTTACATTAACCATATAACATTAGCCCTAACCCTAATATAAACCTAGCTCTAATTTGCGTCCTAACCCAAGCATAAACCCTAAACCCAATCATAAGCCTAGCCCTAAACCTAGCCTTAACCCTAGCTCTTACCCTATCCCTTACCCTAAGCCAAACCCTCACCCTAATGCTAACCCTAGTCCTTAACCTAATCCTTAGCCTAACCCAAATTCTAACCCTATTACTAGTCCTAAGATAGCCCTCCTTCTAGCTCTAACCATAACCCAAACCTTAACCCAAACCCTTACCCTTATTCTGACCCTAAAACTAATCATAGGTCTAAACCTGAACCTAACCCTAAACCGAACCCTAACAGTAGCCCTACAGGTAATTTTATACCTAAACCTAATTCTATAACTAGCCCTAGACCAAAACTAATCCTAAATCTAGCCATAACTCTAGACCTAGACCTAAAGAAAAACCTAGACCTAGAAGTAACAATAACCCTTAACCTAACCAAAACTCTACCTCTATGCCTACACCTAACCTTAGTCCTCATTTTGGCTTTAACCTTAACCCTAACCCTAACCAGAACCCTGACCCTGACACTAACACTAAGCCTAGCTCTAAACAACACCCTAACCCTAAACCTGAGCCTAAAACTACACCTAGACCTAACATTAACCCTAAAACTAGCTCTAATCATAACACTAGTTCTTACATTAGCTATAGCACTAACATATCCAAAAACCTAGCCCTAATCCAAGACCTACCCTAGCGTTAACCTTAAAGCTAAAACTAGCCATAACCCGAGTCCTAACCATAACCCTAACCCTAACCCAAGACTTAATCCTAACCATAACCCTAGCCCTAACCCTACCTCTAACCCTGTTCATTACCCTAATGGTAACCATAACTCTCATGCTAACCCTATTAGAACCCTAATCCTATCCCTAACACTAACCCTATCCATTAACTTACACCTAACCTGAACCCTAAATCTAACCCTACATTTACCCTATCCCTAACCCTAATGCCAATTTGATCCCTAACCCTTAACCTTAACCTAACCCAAACCCTAACCCTGACCCTGACCCTAATAATACCCCTAGCTCTAAACCTGACCCTAACAATAAACCTAATTCATACCATAGACCTAGACATAACAGTAACCCTAAAACTATCCCTAACCATAACCCTACACCTGACATTAACCCTAGCTCTAATCCTAGCCCTAACCATAACACAAAACTTAGCCCACAGCCTAGCCATTAACCTTGCTTTAATCATAACCCCAACCCTAACTCTAATTCCAACACTCACCCTAGCCATAAAACTAGCTATAATCCCATCCCTTACCTAACCCTAACCTTAATACTAACCCTATCCCTAACCCTAGGCCTAACCTTAACACTAAACCTAGCCCTAATCCCAGCCCTAATTAAGCCCTAGTGCTAACCCTAACTCTAACCCTAAGAATAATTCTAAATTTTGCCCTAGCCCATAACTAGTTCTAACCCTACCCTTTATCATCACTTTAAAGCTAGCCCTAAACTTAGTTCTGACACTAGCTCTATCCTTAATCCTAGCTCAAACCCTAGATCTATACCTAACTTAAATCTAAACCTAACCCTAACCCTAAAACTAAAAATAACACTAGCCCAAACGTTAATGCTAATCCTAAAACTAGCCCTAACACTACCCCATCCCTAAAACAAAACTGAGTCATAGCCCTAACCTAACCCTTAACCTAAACCAAACCCTAACCCTACACCTAGCCCTAAATCTATCCCTAATTCTAGTCCTAATCCTCACCCGAAAACTAACCCTGACCCTTACTCTGACTCTAACACTAACCCTGGCTCTAAACATCATCATAAATGTAAACCTAAACCTAACACTAGACCTAGCCCTAACCCTAACCCTATAACTGGCACTAATAATAACCCTACTTCATACATTTGCTCTAGCATTAACCCTAGCCCTCAACTAACCCAAAACCTAGCCTTAATTTGAGTCCTAAACCTAGGTTTAACCATAAACTTAAATAAAACTCTAACCCAAACACTAGCCCTAATCCTATACATAACACTAGACCAATCCTTAGGACTAACCTTATCCAATATCCCAAAGATAACCCTAACCCTTATGTTAACCCTAGACCTAAACCTAACCTTATCCATTACACTAAAGCAAACCTAAATCCTAAACCTAACTCTGTCATTACCCAAATCCTAAACCTAAAGATAATTTGAACCCTAAACCTAAAACCTAACTGAACCCAAAATCTAACCCTGACACTGATTCTAAAAATAACCCAAGATCTAAACTTGACCCTTACCCTAACACTTACTCTAGACCAAGCCATAAACTTAACACTAAATCTAGCCCTAACTGTAACCCTAGACCTGACATTAGTCCTAGACCTAATACTATCCCAAACCCTAACACAAACCCTAGTACTAAACCTAGCCTTAATCATAACCCTAACCCTAACCCTAGACCTAACCCTAACATTAAACCTCACCCTAGCCATAAACATAGTTATAACCACATCCCTTACCCTAAATGTAACCCTAACTCTAACCCTAAACCTAGTCATCACCCTCGCCCTATCCTTACCCCTAGCACTAACTCTAGATAGAAACCTCACTCTAAATCTATCCCTAACTCGATGCCTAAGCCTAACCCTAAAACTATCCCTAACCCTAACACTAATCCAAAAACTAGCCCTAACCCTAATACTAATCCAAAAACTAGCCCTAACTCTATCCCTAAAACTAACCCTAGTCATAATTTACTCCTATCCCTAACCCTAACCCTTACCCTAGGCCTAAGACTAACTCTCACACTAGCTCTATCACTCGTTCTAACCCTATCCCTTACTGGAACTTTAACCCTAGCTATAACCCTAGTCCTAACCCTTCCCCAATCATTAGCCATAGCACTAACCTTAGATCAAAATCTAACTCTAAATCTAACGCTAACCCGAAGCCTAAGCCTAAACCTAACACTAGCCCTAACCCTTACACTAATCCTAAAACTAGTCCAAACCCTAGCCCTAGCCCTAAAACAAAACCAAGACATAGCTCTAAACCTAAATCTAAAACTAAACCAAACCCTAACCATACACCTACCCCTAACCCTAGCCCTAATTCAAGATTTAAGCCAAACCCTATAACTAACCCTGAACCAGACTCTGACACTAACACTAACCCTAGCTCTAAATATCACCTTAACCCTACACCTAATGCTAACACTGAATCTAGCGCTAATCTTAAACCTAAAATTAGTCTTTATTGTAACCCTAAAACTTATATTAGCCATAACCCTAACCCTAGCACTAACTTAACCCAAAACCCACCCTAATCCGTGCCTTTACATTAGTTTTAACCCTAACCCTAACACAAAACCTAGTCCTAATAATAACCATAGCCCTACATCCAACCCTAGCTCTAACCCTATCCATTACCATAACCCCAAACTTAATGCTAACCCTAGGCCTTAACCTAAACGTATCTCTATCCCTATCCCTATCTATTACCATAAACATAACATGAACCCTATCATGTAAGTCTATCATTACCCTAACCCTAACCCTAATGCTAATTTGATATCTAAATTTAAACCTTAAACTATCCCAAACCCTAAACCAGGCCTTCACCTTAATAATACACCTAACCATAAACCTGACCCTAACCCTAAACTAAACCTTATACTACACACAGCCATAATACTAACCCTAAAAATATCTTCAAACATAATTCTAGACCTGAAAATAGCTGTACTTCTAATCCTAGCCCTAACACTACAACAAACCCTAGATCTCATGCTGGTCCTAAACCTAGTTTTAAGCATAAACTTAACCCTAACCAGAGCCCTAACCCTAATTCTAAACATCACCCTACTTCTAAACCTAGCTATAACACCATCCCTTACACTAAATTTAATCCGACATCTAACCCTAACACTATGCTTAAGCTGAACACTAACCCTAACCCAAATCCTAGCCCTAACTTAGCCCTATCACTAACCCTAATCCTAATCTTAGCCATAAGAGTAACTCTAACTCTCATACCAGCCCTATCCCTAGTTCTAACAATATCCCTTACCATAACCCTAATCCTAGCCCTAACCTTAGCCCTAACCCTTGCATATCTTTAGTCTAGCCCATAACCTAGATCTAACCATAACTCTATATCTAAACCTAACCCTAAGCCTAAGCCTAACACTAACAATAACCCTAACCATAATGCTATCCATAACCCTAACACTAATCGTAAAACTAGCCCTAACCCTAACCCTAGTAGTAAAACAAAACCGAGAAATAGCCCTAACCCTAAACCTTAACTTAAACCAAACCCTAACACTATGCCTAGACCTAACCATAGTCTTAATTCAAGTCCTAACCCTAACCTGAAAACTAACACTGACCCTGACTCATCCTAAACTCACCCTAGCTCTAAACACCATCCAAAACTTAAACCAAAACCTAACAGTAACCATAGCCCTTATTTGAGTCCTAACACTAATCCTGACCCTGACTCATATACTAACACTAACTATAGCTCTATATATCACCCTACTTAATCCTAACCCTAACACTAGAACTTCCCCTACCCCTAACCCTAAAACTAACCCTAATTGTAACCCTAGTTCTTATATTAGCGATTGCCCTAACCCTAGCCCTAACCCTAACACAAAAACTAGCCCTATCCTCAGCCCTAAACCTAGATTTAACCCTAACCATATCCTAAATCTAGCCCTTACCCTAGCTCTAAAACTATCCCTTACCCTAAGAGAAATCCTAAACTTAATGGTAAACCTAGACCTATCCCTAATCCTTAGGCTAACCAAAATCCTAACCCCATTAATAGTCCTGACCCTACCACTCATTCTATCTCTAATCCTATCCCAAATTCTAACGGTAACACTGACACTTATTCTGAGCCTAACACTAACCCTAGTTCTAAACCTGACCCTAAACGTAGACCAAATCCTAACACTGGCCCTACCAGTAAACTTAGTCATAAACCTACCCCTACCACTAGCCTTAGAGTAAAACCTAATCCTAAATCTAGTCTTAACTCTAGCCCTAGACCTAAACAAAAACCTTGTCCTAGCCCTAACAATAACCCTTACCTGAACCCAACACTAACCCTGCCCCTACTCCTAAACCTAGTCCTAATTCTGGCTGTAACCCTAACTCTAACTCTAACTCAAACACTGACCCTGACTTTAACAGTAAACCTACCTCTAAACCTGACCCTAACCAAAAATCTATATCTAAAACTAGACCTAGCCATTACCCTAACGCTAAACCTAGCCCTAATTATAACACTAGATCTTACATTACCCACAGCCTTAACCCTAGGCCTAAACCTAAACAAAACCTAGAGCTAATTCTAGGCCTAACTGTAGCCCTAACCCTAACTGAAACCTCACCTTAGTCCTAACCCTAGCTCAAATCCTAACCCTTACTGTAAACATAAACCTAGAATTATCCCAAAATCTAGCCCTAACCCTATCCCTAATCCTAATATTAACCCTAGCCCTAACCCTAGCTCTAAACCTTTCCATTACTCTAAACCTAAACCTAACCCTATTGGTAACTCTAGCCTTAACCCCAACTCTAAACAGAAAACTAACCGTAGACTTAACCTAAACCTAACTTGCTATAGCCCTAACCATAGCTTAAACCTTAACCCTTAATATAAACTTAAACATAACCATGGCCCTAACACTAACCCTAAACCTAAATCTAACCCTTACCCTAACCCTAAAACTATATCTAACCATATTCATTAACCTAAACCTAACCCTAAACCTAATGATAACCCTAGCCCTAACCCTAACCCTAACCCTAACCTTAAATCTACCATAATCCTAACCCTAGACCTAACTCTTAACCTAACCCTTGCTTTAGACATACCCATAGCTAAGAACCTAACCCTTACCCTAAAAATAACCTTAAGCCTAACTCTAGTTCTAACCTTCACCCTAACCCTAATCAAAACATAATCCTAAACATAACTCTAGCCCTAATATTAACTCTAACTGAATCCTTTACCCTAAACATAACCCTAACCCTAAGGCTAACCCTAGGCTTAATCCTAACCCTATTGCTAACCCCAACACTATCAATTGACCTAAACCTAAACTGAACCCTAAACATAACCCTATCATTACTCTAAACTTAACTCTAATGCTAACTCGAGCCCTAACCCTAAACACAAGCCTAAATCAAATCCTAACCCTGACCATGATGCTAATTACCTAGCTCTAAACGTGACCCTTAACCTAAACCTAACCCTTACACTAGACCTAGCCAAAATCCTAACCCTAAAACTATCCCTAAACTTAACCCTAGACCTGATATTAGACCTAGACATAATCTCAGCCCTAACCCTAACACAAATCCTAGCCCTTATCCTAGCCCTAAAAAAAGTCTTAATCATAACTCTAACCCTAAGCCTAGGCCTAATGCTAACTCTAACCCTAGCCCTAATCTTAGCCCTAATTTATCCATATCCCTAACTCTAACTCTAAATCTAGCCCTAAGACTAAGTTTAAATCTCACACTATCCCTTACCAGAACCCTAATCCTAGCCCCAAACCGAGGCGTAATCCTAGCCCTTTCCTTAGTCCTTGCCCTAACACTAGATCTAAATCTAACTCTAAATCTATTCCTAAACCTAGGCCTTAACTTAAACCTAACACTAGCCCTAACCCTAATGCTATTCTTAAACTAGTCCTAACTCTAGCCCTAGCTCTAATTCAAAACTGAGCCATAGCCCTAACCCTAACCCTTAACCTAGACCAAACCAAAACCTGACACATTGCCCTAACCCTAGCCCTAATTCAAGTTTTAAGCCGAACCCTAAAATTAATCCTGACCCAGACTCTGGCCCTAAAACAAATCCTAGCTTTAAACATCACCCTAACCCTAAACCTAAAACTAATACTAGAATTAGCCCTAAACCTAACCCTAACACTAAAACTAGCCCTAATTGTAACCCTAGTACTTACATTAGCTGTAACCCTAATTCTAGCCATAACGTAACCCAAAACCTAGCCCTAATCCAAGCCCTAAACCAAGCTTTAACCCTAACCCTAACATTAACCCTAAACCTAACACTAATCATAACCATAACCCTAGCCCTAAACCTAGCTCTAACCCTATACCTAACCCTAAACCTAACCCTAACCCTAATGCTAACCCTAAGCCCAACCCTAACCATATCCCTATTCCTAACTATATCCATTACCCTAAATCTAACCTGAAACCTAAACATAACCCTATCATTACCCTAATACTAACCTTTTGCTAATTTGAGCCCTAAATTTAAACCTTAAGCTATCTTAAACACTAATCTGTATCCTGACCCTTATAATACCCTTTGCTCTAAAGCTTCACCTAACACTAAACCTAACACTTACACTAGATGTAGCCATAAACCTAACCCTGAAACTATCTTTAACCTAAATGCTGGACCTGAAATTACCCCTAGCCCTAATCCTAGCCCTAAACTTTGCCTTAATTGTAACCCAAACCATAACCTGAGCTTTGACCCTAATTCTAACCCTTGCCCTAGCCCTAAACCTAGCTATAACCCCATCCCTTACCCTAAAACTTACAATTACCATAAACCTATCCATAACCCGAAACCTAACCCTAACCCTCGCCCTAACCAAAGCCTAACATTAACACTAAGCCTAGCACTAATCCTAGCCCTAATTTAATCCTATCCTAACCCTAACCCTAGCCCTAAGACTAACTCCAACTCTTGCCCTACCCCATCCTTAGTTCAATCCTTAGCCCTAGCTCTATATCTAACTCTAAATTTAACGGTAACCATAAGCCTAAACCAAACCCTCACATACTCCTCACAATATCCTCACAATATAAACATACTCCTCACAATAAAGCTAATTCTAAAACTTGCCCTAAACTTAGCCCTAGCCATAAAACAAAATCAAGCCATAGCCCTAAACCTAAACCTTAACCTAAACCAAACCCTAACCCTAACCTAGACCTAACCCTAACTCTAAAACCAACCCTGGCCCTGACGCTGACCCTAACAGTAATCCTAGCTCTAAACATCACCCTAACTTTAAATTAACCCTTACACTATACCTAGCCTTGACTCTAACCCTAAAACTAGCCCTAATCATAATCCTAGTTCATATATTAGTCATTGTCCTAACCCTAGTCCTACCCCTAACACAAATCCTACCCTAATCTGAGCCCTAACCGTAGCTTTAACACTAATCTTAACCCTTTCCCTTACACTAAGCCAAATCCCAACCCAAATGCTAACCCTAGTCCTAACCCTAATCATTAGCCTAACTTCAACTCTAACCCTATTAGTAGTCTTAAACCTAGCCCTAATTCTATCTCTAACCCTAACCCTGACCATTGTTATGACCCTAACAGTGAACCTGGTCTAAACCTGACCCTATCCCTAAACCAAACCCTAACACTAGCCCTACTGGTAACCCTCTACCTATACCTAAGCCTACCGCTACAATTAGACTCAAAGCTAATCCTAATATATCCATAACTCTAGACCTAGACATAAATAAAAACCTAGTTCTAGCCCTAACAATAACCCTTAACCTAAACCAAACACTTACCCTAACACTAGACCTAACACTAGTCCTAATTCTGGCTGTAACTCTAATCCTATCCTTATCCTGATCACTGACCCTGACCCTAACATAAATCTAGCTCTAAACCTTACCCTAACCCAAAACCTAGACTTAACACTAGACCTAGTCATAACCCTAACCCTAAAACTAGCCTTAATCATAACCCTAGCTCTTACAATACCCACAGCCCTAACTTTAGCCCTAAACCCATTACAAAAACCTAGTCCTAATTTTAGGCATAAATTTAGCCCAAAGCATAATTCTAACCCTAACCCTTGCCATAACAATAACCCTAACACTCACCTCTGCCTTAGAAATAACCCTATCTCAAAGCCAAACCCTTAAACTAAATATAACCCTAGCCCTATCCTAAACCCTAACCCTAACCCTAGCTCTAATCATAACCTTAATCCTACCCCAAACTTTAACTCTAACACTACCCATTACCCTAACCCTTTCCCTAACCCTAACCATAAACATAACCCTAGAATTAACCCTAAACCTAAACCTCACCATAGCCCGTACCCTACCTGTAGCATTAAGACAAACCTAATCCTAACAGTAGCCCTAACCCATACCCTAAACCTAACTCTAACATTATCCATTACCCTAAACCTAAATTTAATGAAAACCCTAGCCATAACCCCAATCCTAAACCAAACCAACCATAAACATAACCCTAGATCTAACTTAGAACTAACTTTTGCCATAGCCCTAACCCTAGCTCAAACACTAACCCTTGCGCTAACCCTAACAGTTACCCTAAACCAAACCCTAGCCCTATCCCTAAACCTAACCCTAATCCTAGACTTAATCCAAACCATAACCTAGCCCTAACCTGAACTCTAAACCTATCCATTATATTAAACATAACTCTAACCCTAATGCTAACCCTAACCCTATCACTAAACCTAACATATGCATTACCCTAAACCCTCATTGAAACCTAAACCTAACCCTATCCATTACCCTAAGCATAAGCCTAACCTAACACTAATTCAAACTCTTACCCTAAACTTTAACCTAAACAAAACGCTAACCCTGACCCTAATCCTAATAATACCCCTAGTTCTAAACCTGACCCTTACCCTAAATGTAACCCTTTCACTAGATGTAGCCATAACCTAACCCTAAACTATCCCTAACCTGAACACTGACCCTGAAACTAACACTAAAACTAGCTCTAAACCTGGCCCTAACCCCAAATGTAAACCTAACACTAGACGTAGCAATAATCTTAAACCTAAAACTAGCTCTAATCAGAACCCTAGATCTTACATTTCTGATAGCCCTAAGCCTTGGCCCAAACCTTAGAGAAAAAATTGTCCTAATCTGAGGCTAAACTTACCATAATCATAACCCTAATCCTAAACACAGCCCTAACCCTAACCGTCACTTTACACTTAACACTATCTCAAAGCCTAACACTTAGCCTAAATGTAAACCTAGCCCTATCCTTAAACATAAACACAAATCTAGCCATAATCCTAACCTTAACCCTAGCTCTAAACATAGCCATTATCCTAACCCTAACATTAACTCTAATGATAACCCTAGCTCTAAACTTAACCCTACCCCCAATCCTAATTATCAACATAACTCTCGAACTAATCCTAAATGTAACCCTTGTCATAGCCTTAACCCTAACTCAAACCCTAACACTTACCCTGAACCCAACTCTAAACCTAGCCATAAACCTAGATTTAACCCTAAACCCTAACCCTAACTTTACATCTAACCCATTCCATTACCCTAAACCTAACCCTAACCCTAATGAAAACCCTAGCCCTAACACAAAACCTCACCATAATTATAATCATAACCCGAACCCTAAACTTAACACTATACCTAACACTTGCCCTAGCCCTAACCCTAGTTTGAACCCTAATGCTTACCTTAATTTTATTCCTAGCCCTAGCCCTAACACTAATCCTAACTCTAGCCCTAACCCTAACCCTAACACTAAACCTAGCCAAATCCTAGCCCTAATTTAGCCCTATTCCATAACCTAATCCTAGACTTAAGACTAACTATAACTCCCATGACAGATCTATCCTAAGTTCTCACCCTATCCTTTACTGTAAACTTAACATTAGCCCCAAGGCTAGTCATAAACTTTGCCTTATCCTTAGCCCTAGCACTAACCCTTCATTGAAACCTAACTCTAAATCTAACCCTAATCTGAGGTCTAAGCCTAAACCTGAAACCAGCTCTAACCCTAATGCTAATCCTAAAATTAGTCCTAAACCTAGCCCTAGCCCTTTAAAAAAAAAAAAAAAAACAAGCCATACCCCTAATCCTAACCCTTAACCTAAACCAAACCCTAACCCTCTACATAGCCCTAACCCTATGCCTAATATTGAGTACTAAACCTAACCCTGAACCTAACAATGACCCTGAATCATAACCTAACACTAACCCTAGCTCAATATATTACCCTAACATTAAACCTAACTCTAACACTAGAATTAGCCATTAACCTAACCCTAAAACTAACCCTAAATGTAAACCTATTCCTAATCCTAACCTAAACCTATTCCTAATCCTAACCCTATCCATTATTCAAAACCTAAACTGAACAGTAAACATAACCCTATCATTACCCTAACCCTAACCCTAGCACTAATTTGAGCCCTAATTTTAAACCTTAACTTAAACCAAACCATAACCCAGACATTGACCCTAATAAAACCACTAGCTCTAAACCTGATCCTAACCCTAAACCTATCCCTTACACTAGACATAGCCATAATTCTAACCCTAAAACTATCTTTAACCATAATTCTGGACATGAAATTATCACTAGCCCTAATCCTAGCATTAAAACTAAAACAAACACTAGACCTAATCCTAGCTCAAAACCTAGCCTTAATCATAACCCTAACCCTAACCGAAGCCCTAGCCCTAAGCCTAATTTAAACCCCCACCCAACCTCTAAAACTAGCTATAACATCATTTCTTACCCTAAACTTAACCCTAATTCTAACCCTAAACCGAAGCTTAAGCAGAACACTAACCCTAGACCTAATCCTAACCCTAATTTAGCCCTATCTCTAACCTAACCCCAACCCTAGCCCTAAGATTAACTCTAACTCTCGCATTAGCTCTATTCCTAGTTCTAACCCTATTCCTTACTGTAACCCTAAACCTAGTATATCCCTTGCCCTATCCTTAGTCCTAGCTCTAACCCTAGATCTAACCCTAACTCCAAATTTAACCCTAACTCCAAATCTAACCCTAACTCTAAGCCTAAGCTTAACACTAACACTAGCTGTAACCCTAATGCTAATCATAAAACTAGCCCTAACCCTAATCCTAGGACTAAAACAAAACCGAGCAATAGCCCAAACCCTAAACCTTAACTTAAACCAAATCCTAACACTACACTTAGATTGAATCCTAGCCCTAATTCGTGTCCTAACACTAGCCTTAAAACTAACCCTGACCCTGACTCCTATCCTAACACGAAACCTAGTTCTAAATATCACCCTAACCTTAAACCTAACCCTAGCATTAAACTTACCCCTAACCCTAACCCTAAAACTAACCCTAATTTTACCCCGAGTTCTTACATTAGCTGTTACCCTAACCCTAGCCCTAACCCTAACATAAAAACAAGCCCTAATATGAGCTGTGAATCTAGTCTTAACCCTAATTCTACCCCTAACCATTGCCCTAACCCTAGCTCTAAATCAATCCCTTATTTTAAGCAAAATCCTAAACCTAAGGGTAACCCTAGATCTTCCCTTAATCCTTAGGATAACCAAAACCCTAACCCTATTAATAATCTTAACCCTAACCCTCATTTTAGCTCTAATCCTATCCCAAACCTTAATGCTTAACTCTGACCCTTATTCTGACCCTAACACTAACCCTATGTCTAAATCTGACCCTAACACTAGACCAAACCCTAACACTAGCCCTAGACCTAAACCTAATCCTAAATCTAGCCTTAACTCTAGCCCTATACATAACCATAAACCTACCCTAGCCCTAACAATAATCCTTAACCTAACTCAAACACTAACCCTACCCCAGTCCTAATTCTGGCTGTAACACTAATTATAACTCTAACCCAAACATTGGCCCTGCCTTTAGAGTAAACTTATCTCTAAATCTGACCCTACATGAAAATCTAAACCTAACACTAGACCTAGTCATAACTCTAACCCTACAACTAGCCTTCAACATAACCCTAGCTCTTACATTACCCATAGCCCTAACTCTAGGCCTAAACCTAACACAAAAATTAGAGCTAATCCTAGGCCTAAGCCAAGCCTTAAGCATAACACTAACCATAACCCTAGCCCTCACCCTAACCTAACACTCGCTTTAGTCCTAACCCTAGCTCAAAGCATAAACATTACCCTAAACCTAAACCTACACCTATCTCTCTATCTAACCCTAACCCTATCCCTAATCTTAATCTTATCCCTACCTCTAAACCTAGCTCTAATCCTACCCATTACTCTAAACCTAACCCTAAACTTATTGATAATCCTAGGCCTAACCCTAAACCTAAACCTACCTGGAAAACTAATCTTAGACCTAACGTTGAACCTCACACTTGCCATAGACCTAACCCTAGCTCAAAACATAACCCTTACTATAAACCTAAACATAACCCTAACCCTAACTCTAAGCCTAAACCTCAATCTAATGTTAAACGTTAAACATATCCCTAAATCTACATCTAATCATACCCATTACCCTAAACCTACCTCAACCCTATGATGTCCCTACCCCTAATCCTAACCCTAACCTTATCAGTACTGTAATCTTATCCCTAGAAGTAACCCTAAACCTAACCATCACCCTAGCCCTAACCCTAGCTCAAAACCTAACCCTTAAGCTAAACATATCCATAGGCCTAACCTTAGTTTTAACCCTAAACCGAACCCTAATTCAAGACCTATTCCTAACCATAAATCTAGCCCTAAACTTAGCTCTAACCCTATCCATTATACTAAACATAACCCTTACCCTAATGCAAATCCTAGGCCTAACCTTACACCTATCACTAACCCTAACCCTATCAGCCACCCTAAACCTAATGTAAACTCTAAACAAAAACCTATCATTACCCTAACCCACACCCTAATGCTAATTCAAGCCCTAACCCTAAACCCTAACCTCCACCAAACTCTAACACTGATCCTGACCCTAATAAATCTCCTAGCTCTAAAGCTGACCCTTACACTAAACCTAACCCTTGCACTAGACCTAGCCATAATCCTAACTAAAACTATCCCCAACCGTAAGCCTAGACCTGACATTAGCCACACCCTAAACCTAGCCCTAAACCTAAAACAAACCCCAGCCCTTATCCTAGCCCTAAACCTAGCCTTAATCCTAACACTAAACCTAAACTTAGGCCTAACCAGAAAACTAACCCTAGCCCGAATCTTAAACCTAATTTAGCCCTATTCCTTACCCTAGCACTAACCCTAGCCCTAAACATAACCATAGCCCTAACTCTAGCCTAAACCTCAATCTAACATTAAACACAGCCCTAAATCTACATCGAATCAAATCCATTACCCTAACTCTAACTCTTACCCTAGCCCTATCCCTAATTCTAACTCTATCTCTTACCAGAACCATAATCCTAGCCCTAACCCTAGCCCTGTCATTAGCCCTAGCCCTAACTCTGATCTAATTTTAACTATAAATTTAACCCTAACCCTAAGCCTAAACCTAAACCTAACTCTAAATATAACTTTAAATCTAAGCCTAAACCTAAACCTAACACTAACCCTAACCCTAAAGCTAATCCTAAAAGTAACCCTAATCCTAGCCCTAGCTCTAAAACAAAACCTAGACATAGCTCTAACCTTAACCCTTAACGTAAACCAAAACCTAACCCTAACCCCAACCTTAGCTCTAATTCTAGTGTTACACAGAAAACTAGAACTAACACTGACCCTGACTCTGACCATAATACTAACCCTAATCTAAACATCATCCTATCCCTAACACTAGACCTACCACTAACCCTAAGCCTAAATTTAGCCATAATTGTAACCCTGGTACTTACATCAGCCTTACCTCTAACCCTAGCACTAACTTAACCCAAAACCTAGCCCTAATCTGAGCCCTAACCCGAGTTTTAACCCTAACCATAAACCTAAACCTAGCCCTAATCAAAACCATAACCCTAGCCCTAACCCTAGCTCTAACCCTATCCATTGCCATAACCATAACCCTTGGTCTAAACCTTACACTATTCCTAATCCTAAACCTATGCATTACCCTAAACCAAACCTAAATCATAAACCTCACCCTATCATTACACTAACATTAACCATAATGTTAATTCAAGCCCTAACTTTAAACCTTAACCGATTACAAAGTTCTAATCCAGACCTTGACCCTAATAATACCCCTAGCTCTAAACCTGACCCTAACCCTAAACCTTACACTACATGTATCCATAAACGTAACCCTAAAACTATCTTTAACCATAAACCTAGATCTGATATTAGCCCCAGCCATAATCCTAGCCCTAACCCTAAAACAAACCGTAGCATTATCCTAGCCTTAAACCTAGTCTTAATCATAATTCTAACCATAACCATAGCTCTAACCCTAATTCTAACCATCACCCTGTCTCTAAACCTAGCTATAAGGCTATTTCTTACCATAAACTTAACTCTAACCCTAACCCTAATGCTAGGCCTAAGATGAACACTAACTCTAGCCATAATTCTAGCCCTAAATTAACCCTATCCCTAACCCTAGCCCTAAGACAAAATCTAACTCTCACACTAGCCCTATCTATACTTCTAATCCTATTCATTATTGTAATCCTAACCCTAGCCCTAAACCTAGCTCTAACCCTAGCCATAACCATTGCCTAATCCTTATTCCTAGTCCTAACCCTAGATATAACCCTAACACTAAATCTAACCCTAACCCTAAGCCTAAGCCTAACATTAACACTAGCCTTAGCCCTAATGCTAATTATAAAACTAGCCCTAACCCTAACCTTAGTAGTAAAACAAAACCGAGCAATAACCCTAATCTTAAACCTTAACTTAAACCAAACCCTAACAGTACACCTAGAGCTAATACTAGCCCTAATTCGAGTCCTAACCTTAACCTTAATACTAACCCTGATTTTGACTCATATCCTAACACTCTCCCTAGCTCTAAACAGCACCCTAACCTTAAAACAAACACTTACAAGAATTCTAGCATTAATTCAAGTCCTAACCCTAACCCTAAAATTAAACCATACCCTAACTATTAATCTAACACTAAATCTAACACTAAATTTCACCCTAACATTAAACCTAATCCTAACACTAGAGATTTAACCCCTAACCATAACCCTAAAACTAACCCTAAAAACCCTAGTTCTTACATTAGCCATTGCTCTCACCCTAGCCATAACCGTAACACAAAAACTAGCCCTAATCCAAGCCCTCAACCTAGTTTTAACCCTAACGCAAACCCTAACCCGAGACCTCATCCTAGCTCTAACCTTATCCCTTACACTAAGCCAAACCCTAAACCTAATGCTAATCCTAATCCTAGTTCTCATTTTAGCTCCAACCATAACACAAACCCTAACCCTAACCCTGACCCTTATTCTGACCCTAATACTAATCATAGGTCTAAACCTGAACCTAACCCAAAACTAAACCCTAACACTAGCCCTAATGGTAAACTTATACCTAAACCTAACCTTAACACAAACCCTAGACCTAAACCTAATCCTAATCTAGCCATAACTCTAGCCCTATACTTAAAGAAAAATCTAGCCCTAGCCCTAACAATAACACCTAGCCTAAAGCCAAATACTAACCCTTCTCCTAGACTGAACCGTAGTCCTAATTTTGGTTTTCACATTAACCATTACCCTAAACTGAACACCGACCCTGACACTAACACTAACTCTAACCCTAAACATAACCCTAACCCTAAACCTAACCCTAAAACTATACTTAGCTCTAATATTAACCCTAAAACTAGCCCTAATTATAACAATTGCTTACATTTGCCGTAGCCCTAACCTATCCCAAAACCTAGCCCTTACCGAAGCCCTACCCTAGCTTTAACCCTAAAGCTAACCATAACCCTAACCTTAGCCCTAACTCTAAACCTAAGCTTAACCCTAGACCTAATCCTAAGCATAACACTAGCCCTATCACTAGCTCCAACCCTATTCATTACCCTAATGACAACCCTAACACTTTTGCTAACCCTAGGACAAACCCTAATCGTATCCCTAACCCTAACCCTATCCATTACCCTACAACTAACCTGAACTTTAAACCTAAAACTATCATTAACCTATCTCTAACTCTAATGATTACTCGAGCCTTAACCTAATAAAAACAATAACCCTGATCCTGACCCTAATAATACCCATAGCTCTAAACCTGACCCTAACAAGAAACCTAACCCTTACAATAGACCTAGCTATAAACTTAACCCTATAACTCTCCCTCACTGTAACCCTAAACCTGACATTAGCCCTAGCTCTATTCCTAGTCCTAACCCTAACACAAATATTAGCCCACATCCTAGCCATTAACCTCGCCTTAATCATAAACACAACCCTAACCCTAACCGTAATTCTAATCCTCACCCTAGACTAAAAGTAGCTATAATCCTATCCTTAACCTAAATCTAACCATCACCCTAACACTAACACTAACCCTAGTCCTAAAAATAGCCCTAACCCTAACACTAACCCTAGCCCTAATCCCAGCCCTAATTTAGCCATATCCCTAACCCTAAAACTACCCCTAGCCTAAGAATAACTCAAACTCTCACCCTAGCCCTATAGCTAGTTCTAAACCTATCCCTTAAAATCACCCTAAACCTAGCCCTAAACTTAGCCCTAATCCTAGCCCTATCCTTAGCCCTAGATCTAAACCTAATTCTAAATCTAACCCTAAACTAAGCCTAAACATCACACTAACACTAGCCCTAATTCTAACATTAATCCTAAAATTAGCCCTAAATCTACCCCTAGCCCTGAAACAAAACCGAATCAAAACCCTAACTCTAACACTTAACCTAAACCAAAACCTAACCTTACACCTAGCCCTAATCCTATCTCTATTCTAGTCCTAATCCTAACCTGAAAACTAATCTGGATCCTGACTCTGACCCTAACATTAAACCTAGCTCTAAACATTATCGTAACCGTAAATTTAACCCTAACACTAGACCTAGCCCTAACCCTGACCCTATCACTAGCGCTAATCATAACACTACTTCATACATTAGTCGTAGCCTTTACCCTAGTTTTAACCTAGCCCAAAACCTAGCCTTAATCCGAGTCCTAAACCTGCTTTTTTAATATTTATTTTTTTCAGTATTCAGTGAACACAACATCTTTATTTTGTTGGTATGTAATGCTGAAGATTGAACCCAGAGCCCCACACATGCCAGGTGAGCATGCTACCACTTGAGCCACATTGCCAGCCCCTAAACCTAGCTTTAACCCTAAAGATAAACCTAACTCTAACTCAAACAAAAGCCCTAATCCTATATATAACCCTAACCCTAATCTTAGGTCTAACCCTATCCATTACCCTAATGATAACCCTAGGCCTAACCCTAACCCTATACATTACACTAAACCACACCTAAATGCTAAGCCTAACCCTTTCATTAACTTAACACTAAACCAAATGATAATTCACACCCTAAATCTAAACCCTAGCCTAACCCAAATCCTCACCTTGATCTGACCCTAATAATAACCCTGGCTCTAAAACTGACCCTTACTCTAAAACTAACCCCTACACTGAACCAAGCCATATATCTAACACTAAATCTATCCCTAACGGTCATCCTAGACCTGATTAGCCCTAGCCCTAATACTAGCCCTAACCCCAACACAAATATTTGCCCTAATCCTAGCCCTAAACGTAGCTTTAATCATAAACCTAACCCTAACCCTAGCCTTAACTCTAATACTAACACTTGTCCTAGCCCTCAACATAGCTATAACTCAATCCTTTACTCTAAACGTAACCCTAACTCTAACCATAACCCTAAACATAACACTAACACTAGCCCTAATTTAGCCCTATCCCTAACTCTAACATTAACCCTAAACCTAACCCTAAGACTAACTCTAACTCTCACAATAGCCCTATCACTAGTTCTAATCCTATCCTTTACCATAACCCTAAACGTAACCCTAACTCTAATCCTAACCCTCTCCCTATCCTTAGCCCTAGTCCTAACCATAGATAAAAACCTAACTCTAAATCTAACCCTAACCCAAAGCCTAAGCCTAACCATTATAAATACATTTATATTTAGATTCTATGTCTACAGATGTTGGCTTCAATTATTATTTAGAATATAGTCATTATTTTCATAAAAGGCATACCATTTCTGGTCATGTATAGAGAACTGAGGGTCAGGTGTTCGATGTTATGTTAAGGGGGAAAGGAATAAGTGTATGGGATTAATCTAATTTATCAAATTTGGAGGAGAACACTAATGAATAGACAGGGGGAATTCATGGAAGAATATATAAATTCAAACTCCTTATCTGTATTCATAAAATTACCCTATGCATAAATAGTAAAAATGGGGAGGCTGAAAGTGGGAGAGAGGGAGAAAAAAAAAGAAAAAATAACAAGAAAGAATAACAGGGAGAAAGAAAATAAGTGAAAATAAAGGGTGATGAGATGAGGCCTATGCAATAGGCCTATATTATACTATTCTGGTGATTCAGTTCTTAAAGTCCAATTTCATGCAATTTTTTTCGTTTCACATATGTTGAGGTTGTGAGGACCAGAGGTGGAAGGGTACAGGAGAATGGATGAGAAGACTGAGAAAAGAAAAGTAAAAAAGAAAAAAAAATGTCTCAGAATTCTGTTTTCTTTTCTTGTAGTAGGTGGAGTTTTCTATTCCTAGCTTGAGTCTCTGTGCTTAGGGTGGTGGAGGTAGCCAGGATGAGAGGGCTTGAGCTTCTACTTGGAGCGTCCCTACTCTGAATTGGAAACCAGGTGCCTATACAGTTGCTGTTCCACATTGATAGCTATGCCCCCCAAAGGCTTGAGGGAAAAATCTTGAGTTATCACAGCTTGAGGTAGGGGAGTTGGAAACTGGTACCTGATCAGCTGCAGAACCGAGCTGGTAGCCATGCCCACCAATAGATGGCGAGTAAGGTTTTGCAAGATGGATTTCATCTAATACCCATGTATGATGTTTAGTGAGGTGGGTGGTTCTGGAGTGACCTTGTGCTGTGTCCAGAGCTTGGTCTGGTGACTCGCAAGCAAAGCCTCTGTATTCTATGCTGCCTTCCATCTGCGCTGAGAGTGCCTGCATGGCTGAGACTGCTATCTGCACCCAGAGCAACTGTGCAGCTGAGCCTTCCATCTGGGCTGAGAGCACTTATGTGGCCCTAGTTTTCTTCAAATTTCTATAATACTGGGCAAGATTCATCTTTTGCTTAACCTTACTATGCTCCACGGGTTTGGGCCTCCTCAGTTCAATGCTTTGCTTTCAGGAACAGTTTGTATTTTAAGGTTTCCCTTCATTATGGCTTCTTAATGTGATTGAAAAATGAGCTGGAAATCAAACAGGGTTGGCAGGAGGTGCTTGAAACTTCACACAATCAATTCTCAATGGGTACTCTCTAGTTTCTTTCTTTTGAAGGTAGGCCAAATATGAAGCATGCAAAAGAAACTGTATCTGAGGGCCCTTAAGGAGAAAACAGAGAAACATGCATTTACTGAAATAAATCTCCCAGCAATTTGATCAGATTTTTTTGATACTGCACAGTATACATCTTTTACATTGCTCCACTAGGCTCCCCAAGGATGGCATTTTGGATCAATTGTTCTCTAAACAGGTAAGTTAGTGTTATGGTTAGGGTTAGGGCTAGATTTAGAGCTAGTGTTAGGGTTAGAGTTTGTTTTGTTCAATTTTTTGATACTGGGGAAGACTCAACTTTTACCTAGCCTTATTATGTGCCCCAGTTTTTGGCCTTCTTGGTTCAATGGTTTGCTGTCAGGAATAGTTTGTTTTTAATTTCTCACTTCATTTTGACCTATATGGGTAAATGCAAATGGAGGTGGACACCAGAGGGTTGGTGCTAGCAGGTTGAAACTTCATATACTCAATCAGTTGTCTGTGGGCACTCTCTAGTTTCTTCCTTTTCAAAGTAGCCATAAATTGAAGTATGCAAAAAAAAATATCCAAGAGCATTTTAGGAGAAACAGTGCAGATGCATGTACTGAAATACCTCCCCCAATTATTTGGTCAGATATTTGATCTTTAAGCTTGCCCAACTAGTCTCCCCAAGTTTGAAACTTTTATGATCAAAGGTTCTCTTAACATGTTAGGGTTAGGGTTATGGTTAGAGTTAGGGCAAGTGTTAGAACTAGAGTTAGGGTTAGAGTTAGTTTTTTTCAACTTTTTGGATACTGGGCAGGATTTATCTTTTTTCCTATTCTTAGTATACTCCCCATGTTTGGGCCTCCTAGGTAAAAGTGTTTGTTCTCAGGAGCAGTTTTAATTTTCATGTTTTACTTCATTTTGCCCTATGGGGTAATGGAAATGGAGCTGGACTCAAACAGGGTTTGTGCTAGCTGCTTGAAACTTCACACACTCAGTTCTCAGTGCAGATTATTTCATTTTTTCCTGTGGACGTAGACCAAAGCTGAATTAGATGGAAAGAAATTTATGTGAGCACCTTAGGAGCAAGCTTTAATTTCTTTTTGCTTGGATTATTTTGATATTGTACAGGATTTATTCTTTTCCTTGTCTTATTAGTAACCCCAAGTTTGGGTTTTTCAAGGTTTTCAAGGTTTGCCAGTTCACTGTCAAGAAGAGTTTGAACTTTTAGGTTTCAATTTATTATGGCCTATAGATATGAATGAAAATGGAGCTGGAAATCAAACAGAGTTAGTACTAGCTACTTGAAACTTCACACAATCAATCAGCTCTCTGTGGCACTCTATGTTGTTCTTTGTGAAAGTACCTTAAACTGAAGCATGAAAAATAATTTACACATTAGGAGAAAACAGGACAATATGCACATACTTAAATTCCTCCCACAATTATTTGGTCAGATATCTTTGATAGTTTACAGGATTTATCTGTTATCTGGCCCCACTAGGCTCATTTATTTTGGCACTACTATGATCAATGGTTCTCTAAACAGGTTAGGTTAGGTTTACTATTAGTTTAGGGCTAGGGTTACAACTAGTGTTTTGTTAGATTTAGTTTTGTTCAAATTTCTTGGATACTGGGAAGGATTCAACTTTTACCTAGCCTTACTATATTCTCTGGTTTGGGCCTCTCGGATCAAGTGTTTTCTCTTTGAACAGTTTGTATTTTAAGTTTTCATTTCATTTTGACTTATGCGGGTAAATGAAAATGGAGCTGGAAATCTAACAGGGTTACTACTAGCTACTTCAAACCTCACACACTCAATCAGTTTTTTATGGTCATTCTCTGGTTTATTCCTTGTAAAATTATCCCTAAGCTGAAGCATGCAATGCAACTTTATGTGAGAGCACTTTAGGAGTAAAGAGGGAAATATGCATATACTAAACTACCTCCCCCAATTATTTGGTCAGATTTCTTTGATACTGTGAAAGATTCATCTGTTAGAATGCCTCACTTGGCTTCACAAGTGTGGGAATTCTAGGATCAAAGGGACTCTAAACAGGCTAAGGTTAGTGCTGGGATTAGTGTTAGGACTAGGATTAGACCTAGTGTTAGGGTTAGAGTTAGTTTTGTTTTCAAATTTCTATAATATTGTGCAGGATTCATCCTTTTTTAGACTAAATTCCAAAATTTGCGCCTCCTACATAAAGGGTTTGCTTTCAGTAACAGTTTCAATTTTCATGTTTCTCTTCATTTTGTCCTATAGTGGTGAATGGAAATGAAGCTGGAAATCAAAAAGTTTGGGGCTAAATGCTTGAAACTTCACACACTCCATCAGTTTTCAGTCAGCATAATCTGGTTTTTCCTGTGGAAGTAGCCCTAAGATGAAATAGAAAGAAACAGTTTTATCTCTGATTGCTTTAGGAGCCAGAAGAATACCCATGTACTGAAAGAGCTTCAATTTTTTTGGTTGGATTACTTTGATACTGTACAGGATTCATCCTTGACCTAGCCTTAGTAGGCTCCCCACATTTGGGACTTCTAGGTTCAATCGTTCAGTGTCAGGAACAGTTTGAATTTTTAGGTTTCACTTCATTATGGCCTATAGGTGTGAATGACAATGGAGCTGGAAATCAAACAGGTTTGTGGTAGCTGCATGAACCTTCAGAAACACAATCAGCTCTCTGTGGGCACTCTTTGGTTTTTCTTTGTGAAAGTACCTTAAGCTGAAGCATGAAAAAACAATTTATCCAAGAGCACTTTAAGAAAAAAACAGGGAAATATAAATGTATTAAAATACCTCCCCCAATTTTTCATCAAATTTCTTTGATACTGCACAGGATTCATCTGTTAAGTTGCACCACTATGCTCCCCAAGTTTGGGACTTCTATGATCATAGGTACTTCAAACAGGCTAGAATTAGTTTAGGGTTGGGTTAGATCGAGTGTTAGAGTGAGTTTTGTTCAAATTCATTTGATACTTGGCATAATTCGTATTTTACCTAGCCTTACTATTTTCCCCAGGTTTGGGCCTTCTCCTTTCAATGGTTCACTGAGACAGGAACAGTTTGTATTTTAAGCTTTCTTCATTTTAACCTCTATGGGTAAATGGAAATGGAGTTCAAAATCAAACAAGGTTGGTGCTCAGTTTTTGAAACTGTACACTCTTAATAAGTTCTATGTGGGCACTCTCTGGTTTCTTCCTTGTGAAAATTTCCCAAAGCTAAAGCATTTAAAAACAATTTTATCCGAGAGTACTGTAGGAGACAACAGAGAAATATACATGTACTGAACTACCTCCCCAAATTATTTGGTCATATTTCTTTGATACTGCACAAGATTCATCTGTTAGCTTTCCCCACTAAGCTCCCTTAATTTGGGACTTCTATGATAAAAGGTTCTCTAAACAATTTAGGGTTAGGTTTATGGTTAGGGTAAGGGCTAGGTTTAAGCCTAGTGTTAGGGTTAGAGTCATGTGTCTTTGATACTGGGCAGGATTCATGTTTTACCTAGCCTCACAATGTTCCCTGGTTTGGGCCTTCTTAGTTCAATGGTTCGCTCTCAGGAACAGTTTGTATTGTAAGGTTTCACTTCATTGTGAACTATTTTGGTGAAGAGAAATGGAGCAAGAAATCAAACAGGGTTGGTGCTAGCTACTTGAAACTGCACACACTCAATCATTTCTCTGTGGGCACTCTCTGTTTTGTTCCTTGGGAATGTTGTCCTCAGCTGAAACATGCAAAGCAACTTTATCCCAGAGCATTTTTGGAAAAATCCAGGAAATGCATATACTGAAACACTTCTCCCCAATTATTTTCTCAGATTTCTTTGATACTGTGCAGGATTCATCTGTTAGCTTGTCCCACTAGGCTCCCTTAGTTTGGGATTTCTATGATCAAATGTTCTCTAAACAGGCTAGGGTTAGCTGTAGGGTTCGGATTAAGGATAGATTAAGGGCTAGTGTTAGGTTTACAGCAGTTTTGTTCAAATTTCTTTGATACTAGGCAGGATTTATATTTTACCTAGCCTTACTATGTTTTTCATGTTTGGGCCTTCTAGGTTCACTGATTTGCTGTCAGTATTTCAGTTTCTATTTAAAGGTTTCACTTCATTTTGACTTATATGGGTAAATGGAAATGGAGCTGGAAATCAAACAGGGTTTTTGCTACAAGCTGCTTGAAACATCACACACTCAATCAATTCTCTGTGAGGACTTTCTGTTTTTTTTCCTTGTGAAAGTATCCCAAAGATGAAGCATGCAAAACCAACTCTATGTGAGAGAATTTTTGGAGACAACAGAAAAATATGCATGTACAAAAGTACTTCCCCCAATCATTTGGTCAGATTTCTTTGATACATTGCAGGATTCATCAGTTAGCTTGCCCCACTAGGCTCCTAAACTTTGAGACATCTATGATCAAAGGTTCTCTAAACAGGTTAGGCTTAGGCTTATGTTTAGAGTTAGGTCTAATGTTAGGGTTAGAGTTTGTCTTGTTCAGATTTCTTCGATAATGGGCAGGATACATTTTTACTTAGCCTTACTATGTTCCCCAGGTTTCAGCCTTTTAGATTCAATTCTTTTCTCACAGGGACAATTTGTATTTTACAGATTCACTTCATTTTGACCTACATGGGTAAATGGACATGGAGCTGGAAATCAAACAAGGTTGGTGCTAAATGCTTGAAACTTCACACACCCAATCTGTTCTCTGTGGGCACTCTCTGGTTTGTTCATTGTGAAATTAATAATACGTTGAAGCATGCAATACAAATTTATCTGAGAATAGTTAGGAGAAAACAGGGAAATGTGCATGTACTGAAATAGCTCCCCCAATTATTTTGTCAGATTTCTTTGAAACTGCCCCTGTTTCATCTGTAAGCTTGCCCCACTGGACTCCCAATTTTGAAACTTCTATGATCAAATGTTTCTAAAGAGATTAGGGTTAGGGTTAGAGTTAGTGTTAGGACTAGGTTTAGACCTGGTGTTAGGGTTAGAGTTAGTTTTTTTTTTTTTTTTTAATTTCTATGATATTGGGCAGGATTCATATTTTTTCCTATTTTTACTATACTCCAAATGTTTGGGCCTCCTATGTAAAAGGTTTTCTCTCAGAACAGTTTTAATTTCCCGTTTCTCTTCTTTTTGCCTTATAGGGGTGAATGGAAATGAAGTTGGAAATCAAACAGGGTTTGTGCTAGATGCTTGAACCTTCACGCACTCAATCAGTTCTCAGTGAGCATTCTCTGTTGTTGTTTTTTTTTTTTTTCCTGTGAAGTATCCCTAAGCTGAAGTAGAAAGAAAAATCTTTATCTCTGAGTGCTTTAGGAGCAAGCAGAATACACATGTACTGAAATAGCTTTGAATTTTTTTGGTCAAATTACTTTGATCCTGTACAGGATTTATCCTTTACCTAGCCTTAGTAGGATCACCATATTTGGACCTTCAAGGTTCAATGGTTCAGTGTCAGAAACAGTTTGAATTTTTAGGTTTCACTTCATTATGGCCTATAGGTGTGAATGAAAATGGAGCTGGAAATCAAACAAGATTGTTGCTAGCTGCATAAAACTTCACACTCTTAATCACTTCACTGTGTGCATGTGCTGTTTTGTTCCTTGTGAAAGTACCTTAATCTGAAACATGAAAAAACAATTTATCCAAGAACACTTTAGGAGAAAACATTGGAAATAGGCATGTTCTGAAACCCCTCCCCCAATTACTTGGTCAGATATTTTTGATACTGGGCAGGATTCACCTGTTACTTTGTCCTACTAGGCACCAAAAGTTTGGGACTTTTATGATCAAGCTCTATAAACAGGAAAAACTTAGTTTTAGGATTAGGGTTAGGGATAGGATTAGAACTAATGTTTGGGTTAGAGTTAGTTTGTTCAAAGTTCTTTGATACTGGTCAGGATTCATCTTTTACCTAGCATTACCATTTTCCTCAGGTTTAGGTCTTCTTGGTTCAAGGTTTGCTGTCAGGATCAGTTTGTGTTTTAAGGTGTCACTTCATCTTCACTTCTATGGGTTAGGGTTAGGGTTAGGCCTATGACTCGGTTTTGTTTTAGGGCTAGGGCTAGGGTTAGGGCTAGATTTTGAATTAGTGTTAGGGTTAGGACTAGTGTTAGGATGAGGTTTAGGCTTAGGGTTAGGGTTAGATCTAGAGTTAGGGTTAGATCCAGGGCTAGGGTTAGGGCTAGTGTTAGTGTTACAGTAAGGGATAGGGTTAGAACTAGGGAAACGGCTAAGATGAGAGTTAGATTTAGATTTAGGACTAGCCCTAAGGTTAGCATTAGGGTTACGGCTAAATTAGGGCTAGGATTACGGCTAGGGTTAGTGTTAGGTTTAGGCCTAGAGGTAAGGCTAGGTTGAGGATTAGCATTGGTGTTACTATTAAGTTTAGGGGAATGGGTGTGGTTATAGCTAGCTTTAGGCCTAGGGTGAGGGTTAGAATTTGGATTAGGGTTATGGTTAGTGTTTGGGTTAGGATCAAGGCTAGGTTTTGGGCTAGGATTTCTGTTAGATTAAGGGCTAGAACTAGGGCTAGGGCTAATGTCAGGTCAAGGTTTTTGGTTAGGGGTTGTTTTAGGGTTAGGTTATGGCTAGGTCTAGTTTCAGAGCTATGTTTAGGGTAAGGGTCAATTTTAGAGTTAGGGATAATATTAGGGTTATGGTCAGGGTTAGCATTTGGTTTAGGTCAAAATTTAGGTTAGGGGTTGAATTAGTGTTACGTTCAGGCTTAGGGTTAGGGTAATGTACAGGGTTAGGTTAAGGTTTCAGTTAAGGTTTAGGGTAATGGATGGGTTAGGTTTAGCAATAAGGTTGAGGTTAGCATTAGTGTTAGGTTTTTGTTTAGTGTAATGGGTAGATTTAGAGCTAGGGTTAGGGCTAGGTTATTGTTTGGATTAAGTCTTGGATTAGGATTAGGTTTAGGGATTGGACTATGGTTTGGTTTAGCGTAAGTGTTAGGTTTATGGCTAGGGTTATGGTTAGGTTAGGGTAGGGACTAGTCTTTGAGCTAGGGTTAGGGCTAGGGCATTTAATCTATGGTTTATGTTTAGTGTAGAGTTATGTTTATGGTTAGGGTGTGGTTTAGGGTTAGTATTATTGTTAAAGTTTTCATTAGATTTAGGGTTATGTTTAGGGTAATGTATAATGTTAGATTTAGGGTTAGGGTTAGTGTTAGGGTTAGGGTATGAATTAGGGCTAGTTTTAGGATTAGGTTTAGTGTAAGGCTTTATGTTTCAGCTAGGGTTACAGCTATGGTGAGGTTTATGTTTATGGTTAGGTCTTGGGTTAATTTTATGGTTGGAGTTAGGTTTAATGTTAGGGATAATGTTATAACAAGAGTTAGGCCAATTGACTGGGATAGAACTAAAGTTCGGGATAGGATTAAGGTTAGGATTAGAGCTAGGATTAGGGTTAGGTTTTAGGATAGGGCTAGGGTAATGTTTAGTGTAAGGGTTTGCCTTTGAGCTAGGGTTAGGTCTAAGGCAAGGGTTAGAGTTAGGCTTAGTGTTAGGGATAGGGTAAGGTTATGCTTAGGGCTAAGTTTATGCCTAGGATTATGGCTAAAATTTGAATTAGATTTAGGGCTAGGGTTAGGACTATGGTTAGGTTAGGGCTAGTGTTAGGGTTAAGATTAGGGTTAAAGCTTGGGTTAGGGCTAGGGTTATGTTTATGGCTAGTATTAGTTTTAGGGATATGGCTAGGTCTAGTGTTAGGACTAGGTTTTGGGTTAGGGTCAGGTTTAGGTTAATATTAGGGTCAGTGTCAATTTTCAGGATAGGGACAGGGTTAGGTTTAGAGCCAGAATTAGGACTAGTATTAGGTATAGGGAGGGGTAGAGTAAGTGTTTAGATAAGGTTAAGGGTTATTGTTAGGGCTAGAGCTAGGATTTTGTTTAAGTCTAGGGCTACAGTTATAGCTATATTTAGGATTAGTTTTGAGTCTAGATCTAGTTTTAAGGTTAGGTGTAGGTATAGGGTTACCAGTAGGGCTAGTATTAGGGTTTGGTTTAGAATTAGGGTCAGGTTTATACCTAGGGTTCCTATTAGTATCAGAATAAGGTTCAGAGTTAGGGTTAAAACTAGAATGAGGGCTAGGGTTAGGGCTAGTGTTTAAGTTAGGCTAAGGATTGGGGTTAGGACTACATTTAGCATTTGGTTTAGGGTTTGGCTTAGGGTAAGGGATAGGGTTAGAACTAGGGTTAGGGCTAGGATTAGAGTTAGGTTAAGTGCCAGACTTGGGGTTAAGATTAGGGTTAAAGCTAGGGTGAGGGCTAGAATTAGGAGTATGATTTGTGTTGGGGTTAGGGCTAGAGTTATGAAAATTAGTAATGTATGAACTAGGGTTAGAATTAGGGCTAGTTTTACTGTATGCATATTATGTATAAGGCTAGGTTTAGTGTGAGGGTTAATTTAAGGTTAGGGTGATTATTAAAGCTAGGATTTTTAGAGTTATTTTTAGTGTTATGGTTAGGGCTAGGTGTATGTTTATGGTTTGGCTTAGGTTAAGGTTTACGGTTCAGGATATGGCTTGGTTTTGTTTTATGGCTAGGGCTAGGGGTAAGGCAAGTTTTAGGATTAGCATTATTCTTAGGGCTAGTGTTAGAATTAGGTTTAGGATTATGTTTATGGTTAAATTTAGAGTTTGGTTTAGTTCTAGGGTTAGGGCTAGGTCTAAGGATAGAACTAGGGGTAGGGCTAGGGCAAGAGTTAGAGTTAGTCTTAAGGCTAGGTTTATGGTTAGTATAGGACTAAATTAGGGTTAGCACTAGGCTTATTGTTAGTGTTAGGCCTAGGGTTAGGGCAAGTGTTATGGTTAGGCTTAGGATTATGGTTGGGTTTAGGGTTATGGTTAGGTTTATGGTAAGGGATGGGTTTATAGCTAGGTTTAGGGCTAGGATGAGGGTCAGAATTAGAGTTAAACGTTGGGTTATGATTTGGGTTATGATTAAGGCTGGATTTAGGGCTAGGATTATGGCTAGGGCTAATTTCAGGTGCAGCTTTACTGTTAAAGATAGTTTTAGTGTTAGGTTTATGGCTACACTAGAAGTGTAAGTTTAGGTTTAGGGTTAGGGTCAGGTTTAGAGCTTAGGGTATTTTTAGGGTCAGGGTTGTGATTAGTATTTGTAATGGGTTAAGGTTAAAATTTAGGGCTCGTATTAGCATAGGGTTAGGATTAAGGTAATAATATAGTTAGGTTTATGTTCAAGTTAGGATTAGGGTAATGGATAGGGTTAGGATTAGGGATATAGTAAGATTTAGGCCTAGGATTAGCATTAGGGTTAGGATTATGGTTAGGGTATTGGATAAGGTTAGAGCTAGGTTTAGGGCTAAAGTTATGGTTATTATTAGTGCTAGGTTTAGGGTTAAGGTTAGGGTTAAATCTTGGGTTAGGTCTCAGATTAGGGCCAGGTTTGGGGTTAAGTTAGGGATAGGGTTAGGGCTATGGCTAATATACCTAATAAGGTTACAATTAGGGCTAGTTTTAGGATTAGGATTAGGGCTAAGTCTAGTATTATGTTTAGGGTTATGTTTAGGGTGATGTTTAAAGCTAGGGTTCATGTTAGCACAGAATCAGGGTCAAGGTTAGTTTTAGGGTTCTGCTTAAAACTCGAATTAAGGCTAGGGTTAGGGCTAGGTGTAGGGTCAGGGTTTGGTTTAGGTTAAGGGTTAGGGTTAGGGATATGGCTCGGTTTTGTATTAGGGTTAAGGCTAGAATTAGTGCTAGTTTTAGGAGTAGCGTTAGGGTTAGTGTAGGGATAGTGTTAGGTTTAGTCTTAGGCTTTGCATTAGGGTTAAATTTAGAGTTAGGGTTAGATCTAGGGTTAGGGCTGGGGCTAAGAAAATGGCTAGGCTTTGGCCTAGTGTTAGGGCTACAATTAGGGTTCCAGTAAGGGATAGGGTTAGAACTAGTTTTAGGGCTAGGGAGAGAGTTAGAATTAATCTTAGGGCTAGGGTTAGGGTTAGCGTTAAGGGATAGAGCTAAATTACGTCTAAGATTAGGGCTAGGGTTGGTTTTAAGTTAGGCCTAGGTTTAAGGTTAGGGTTATGATCAAGGCTATATTTATGGCTAATATAGTTTATGGTTTGTGTTCGGGTTAGGGCTAGGATTATATCTAGGACTAATGTCAGTTCTAGGGTTATGGTTATGGATAGTTTTAGGGTTAGGTGTTGGCTAGCTCTAATGTAAGAGTTAGGTTTAGGGTAAGGGTCAGGTTTAGAGCTAGGAGAATTAGTAGGGTCAGGGTCAGGGTTAGGGTTAGTGTTTGTTTTAGGTTGGAGTTTAGGGTTAGTGCTCAGATTAGCATTAGAGTTAGGGTTAGGGTAACCATAGGACTAGATTTAGGGTTCAGGTTAGGTTTAGGGTAATTGATAGGGTTGGGATTAACAATAGGGTTAGGGTAAGGCCTAGAGTTAGCATTAGGGAAAGGGTTATGTTTAGGGTCATGGATACAGTTAGAGTTAAGGTTAGGGCTAGAGTTATGGTTAGGATTAGGTCTTAAAATAGGGTTAGGCCTAGAGTTAGCATTAGGGTATATGGGTTATGGTTAGGGTAATGGATACAGTTAGAGCTACGGTTAGAGCTAGACTTATGGTTGGGATTAGGTCTTGAGTTAGTGTTAGATTATGGGTTAGAACTAGGATTAGGATTAGGGTTATGTTTAGCATAAGGGTTAGGTTCTGAGCTGTGGTTAGGGGTAGAGCAATGGATAGGTTCAGGGTCATGTCTAGGGATAGGATTACGGTAGGTTTAGGGTTAGGTTTAGGATTGGGGGAATGGTTAAATTAGGGTGGGGTTAGGGTTAGGGGATTTAATACAGTTAGATGTAGGCTTAGGGTTAGGGATAGGGTTAGATTTAAGTTTAGAGTTAGGGTTAGGTATATGGTTATATTTAAGTTTATGGTAAGGTTTAGAGTTTGAGCTATGGTTAGGATTATAGAGTATTAGTTTAGGGTTAGGTCTAGGGTTAGTTTTCCGTTTAAGGTTAGGATTATGGTTAGGGTTAAGGCCAAGTTTAAAATTAGGGTTTTGGTTAGGGTTAGGGTAATGGGTAGGTTTAGAGCTAGGGTTATGGATAAGTTTAAGATTAGGATTAGGACTAGGTTTAGGGTTAGATTTAGGGATAGTTCTAAGTTTATGTTTATGGTAAGGGTTAGGTTTTGAGCTAGGGTTAGGACTAAGGTGAGGGTTAGGTTTGGGTTAGGGCTAGGGTTAGGGTTATGCTTAGGCCTATGTTAAGCCCTAGGATTAGCCCTAGGTTTTGTGTTACGATTAGGCCTAGGGTTAAGACTGTGGGTAATGTAAGATCTAGGGTTATGATTAGGGCTAGTTTTAGGGTTAGGGTTATGCCTAGGTCTAGTGTTAGGTTTAGGTTTTCAGTTAGGGTCAGGTTTAGAAGTAGGTTTACTGTTAAAGGCAAAGTCAGTGTTTGCGTTAGAGTTCAAGTTAGGGTTACAGCCAAAATGAGGACTAGGTTTAGGTCTAGGGATAGCGTTAGTGTTTGTGTTAGGATAAGCGTTATTGTTAGGACTAGGTTTTTGTTTAGGGCTAGGGCTAGATTTAGGATTAGGTTTAAGTCTAGGACTAGTGTTAGGTTTTGGTCTAGTATTAGGGTCTGGTTTAGAACTAGGGTTTGTGTTAGGGTCAGAATAAGGGTCAGGGTTAGCATTCAGTTTTGGGATAGGATTAGAGCTAGAATGAGGGCTAGGGTCAGAACTATTAATAAGTTTAGGATTTTGGTTAGCCTAAGGATTAGGATAGGTCTAGGGTTACCAGTAGGGTTATTGTTTCACATAGGGTAAGGGATCGTCTTAGAGCTAGGGTTAAAGCTAGAGTTAGGGTTAGGGTTAGGATTAGGGTTAAATCTAGGTTTAGGGGTAGTTTTTGTGTTAGGGTTAGGGCTAATGTTAGGGCAATGGCTAATGTACGAACTGGGGTTACAATTAGGGTTAGTTTTAGGGTTAGGTCTAGTGTTAGGGTTAGGTTTAAGGTTAGGATGATATTTGGACCTAGGGTCAATTTTAGGATATGAATCAGGGTCCTGGTTAGGTTTAGGACTTGAATTAGGGATAGGGTTAATTTTATGTTTCAGTTTAATGTTAGGAGGGTGTTTAGAGCTAGGGTGAATATTAGGATATGAGTCAGGGTCAGGGTTAGATTTAAAGTTAGGGTTAGGACTCGAATTAAGGCTATGGTTAGGTCTAGGTGTAGTGTTAGGGTTTGGTTTAAGATAAGATTTAGGGTTAGGGCTATTGCTCAGTTTTGTTTTACTGTTAGGATCAGGGTTAGGGCTAGTTTTATGATTAGCATTCAAATTAGGGCTAGTTTTAGTGTTAGTCTTCGGCTTAGGCTTAAGTTTAGGGTTAGATTTAGAGTTAGGGTTGGATCTAGGGTTAGGGCTTCAACTAAGGATAGGGAAAGGGTTAGGGCTAGGGTTAGGTTTATGGTAATGCATAGGCTTAGAACTAGGGATAGGGCTAGTGTGAGAATTAGAGTTAGTCTTAGGGCTACAGTTAGGTTTAGGTTTAGGTATAATTTATTGTTATGGCCACAGTTAGGGTTTGCTCTAGGTTTAGGGTCAGTTTTAGACCTAAGATTTGTGTTAGTGTCAGAATAAGGGTCAGGGTTAGAGTTAGGGTTTGGGCTAAGATTAGAGCTAGAATGCAGGCTAAGTTCAGGACTATTAATAAGGTTAGGACTTTGGTTAGTCTAAGGATTAGGGATATGTCTAGGTTTACCATTAGGGTTAGGGCTTCACTTAGGGTCAGGGGTAGGTTTAGAGCTAGGGTTAGAGCTAGAGTTAGGTTAGGGTTAGGATTAAATCTAGGTTTAGGGCTCAGATTAAGGCTAGTTTTGTGTTAGGGTTAGGAGTAGGGTTAGGACAATTTCTAATATAAGAACTAGGGTTACAATTAGGGTTAGTTTTGGGGTTAGGGTTAGGGGTAGTTTTAGTGTTAGGGTTAAGTTTAAGTTTAGGGTGATATTTAGAGTTTGGGTTTGTTCTAGGATATGAATCAGGGTCAGGGTTAGGGTTAAGACTCAAATAAGTGCTAGGGATACTGTTAAGTTTTGGATTAAGTTTAGGATGGTGTTTTGAACTAGGGAGAGTTTAGCATATGAGTCATTGTCAATTATAGTTTTAAGGTTAGGGTTCATACTCAAATTAAGGCTATGGGTAGGTCTAGGTGTAGTGTTAGTGTTTGGTTAAGTTGAGGTATAGGGTTAGGGCTATTGCTTGGTTTTGTTTTACTGCTAGGGTTAGGATTAGGGATAGTTTTATGATTAGCATTATGGTTAGGGTTAGGTTTAGCATTAGGGTAAGTGTTAGGCTTAGGCTTAGGTTTAGGGTTAGATTTAAAGTTAGGGTTAGATCTAGGGTTAGGGCTAAAACTAAGGATAGGGAAAAGGTTAGGGCTAGCGTTAGAGTTATGGTAATGGATAGGCTTAGAACTAAGAATACTGCTAGTGTGAGAATTAGAGTTAGTCTTAGGGCTAGGGTTAGAGTTAGGTTTAGGTATAAGTTAGCAGTTTGGCCAGTGTTAGGGTTTGCTCTATGTTTAGGGTCAGTTTTATATCTAGGGTTTATTTTAGGGTCAGAATAAAGGTCCAGGTTAGCGTTAGGGTTTGGGATAAAGTTAGAGCAAGAATGAGGGCTAAGGTCAGGACTATTAATTGGGTTAGGACTTTGGTTAGTCTAAGGATTGTGGATAGGTCTAGGTTTACCATTAGTGTTAGGGTTTCACTCAGGGTAAGGTATAGGGTTAGAGCTAGTGTTAGGGCTAGAGTTAGGGTAGGGTTAGGGTTAAAGCTAGGTTTAGGTATCAGATTAGAGATCAAATAAGGGATCATTTAGTGTCAGGTTTGGGTTATGTTTAGGGATAGGGTGAAATTAGGGCTAAAATTAGGGCTCCGATTAGTATTGGGGTTAGAGCTAGGGTTAGGGTTAGGGTTAGGATTAATGTAGGTTTAGGGCTAGGATAAGGGATGGTGTTTTTGTTAGGGTTAAGGCTAGGATTAGGGCTAGGGCTAATGTCAGGATTGGGGATACGGTTGAGGAGAGGATAGTTTTAGGATTAGGTTTATGGCTAGGTCTAGTGTAAAGGTTAGGTTTAGGGTTAAGGGTCAAATTTAGAGCTAGGGGAACTATTAGGGTCAGGATCAGGTTAGAGTTTGGTTGAGGTTAGGGTTTAGGGCTAGGGCTCAAATAAGCATTAGGGTCAGGGTTAGGGTAAGGATTAGTTTTTGATTAGGGTTCAGGTTAGGTTTATGGTAATTTGTAGGGTTAGGGTTAATGACAGGTTTAGTATTAGGCCTAGGGTTAACATAAGGGTAAGAGTAATTGTTAGGATAATGGATAGGGTTAGAGCTAAGGTTAGGGCTAGGGTTATGGTTAGGAATAGGTCATGAGTTAGGGTTAGGGTTAGGGTTAGAACTAGAGTTAGGGTTAAGGTTATGTTTAGCATAAGAGTTAGGTTTTGAGCTAGGGTTAGGGCTAGGACGAAGGTTAGGTTTAGAATTAGGTCTAGGGATAAGATTAGAGTACTGTTAGGGTTAGGGTCGGATTAAGGCTAGCATCATCAGGGTTATGATTAGGGCTAATTTTAGGGTTAGGATTATGACTAGGTCTAGTGTTAGGTTTAGATTTTCGGGTAGGGTCAGGTTTAGAAGTGGGTTTACTCTTAAAGGCTGGGACACTGTTTGGGTTAGAGTTAGAGTTAGGGTTACAGCCAGAATGATAACTAGCTTTAGGTCTAGGGGTGGGTTAGTGTTTTTGTTAGGTTAAGGGTTACTTTAAGAGATAAGGATAGGTTTTTGTTTAGCTCTAGGGCTAGAGTTAAGGCTATATTTAGGATTAGGTTTAGTCTAGGGCTAGTGTTAGGGTTTGGTCTAGGGTTAGGGTTAGGTTTAAGGTAAATTTAAGGATTGAGCCAGAGTTATTTCTAGTGAGATTGTTAGTGATAGTTTTAGGTCTAGGGTTAGGGTTATAGTTATGGTCAAGTTTAGGTTTGGGGTTAGGGCTAGGGTTTTCATTAGAAGAAGGTTTAGGTTTAGGGTGATAGATTGGGTTAGATGTAATGTTAGCCTTAGGTTTAAGTTTAGATTTAGGGCTTGGTATTCTATTGGGTTTAGGGTAAGGATTAGGGTTTGAGTAAGGGTTTGGATTATGACAAGGGTTAGGTTTAGGGTTAGGTCTAGAATTAGGTTTATGGTTTGTGTTAGGGTTTCTGTTAGGGTTAGGGTTATGGTTATCATTAGGTTTAGGGTTAGAGATAGGATAATGGCTAGGGTTAGGGCTAGAATTAAAGTTAGGATTAGGGCTAGAGTTAGGGTTACTGTTAGGGATAAATCTAGGGTTATGTTTAGGTCAAAGATTAGGCTTTGAGCTATGCTTAGGTGTAAGGTGAGCATTAGGCCCAGGGTTAGGGCTAGGGTTAGGGTTATGCTTATAGTAGGTTTAGGCCTTGGATTAGGGCTAGGTTTTGTGTTAGGTTTAGGACAAGGGTTAGAGCTATGAATAATGTAAGATCTAGGGCTCTAATTAGGGCTAGATTTAGAGTTAGGGTTATGGCTAAGTCTAGTGTTAGGTTTAGATTTTGGTTTAGGGTCAGTTTTAGAGCTAGGTTTAGTGTCAGTGTCACGGTCAATGTTCAGCTTAGAGTTAGGGTGACAGCCAGAATTAGGAGTAGGGCTAGGTCTAGGGATAGTGTTATTGTTTGGTTTAGGTTAACAGTTATTGTAAAGGCTAGAACTAAGTTTTTGTTTAGGTCTAGGGCTAGAGTTATCACTAGATTTAATATTAGATTTAGATCCAGGGCTAGTGTTAGCGTTAGGTTTAGGTAAAAGTTTACTGGTAGGGCTAGTTTCAGGGTTAGTTTAGGGTTAGGGTCAGGTTTCGACTTCTAATTAGTGTTATGGTCAGAATAAGGGTGAAGGTTCGGGTTAGGTTTGGGGTTAGGTTTAGAGCTAGAATGAAGGCTAGGGTTAGGACTAGTAATAGAGTTAGTGTTTGATTCAGGCTAAGGATTACGATTACGTCTAGGGTTAGCATTATGGATAGGGTTTGGCTTAGGGTAAGGGAAAGGGTTAGAGCTAGGGTTAGGGACAGTGTAAAGGTTAGGTTTAGGGCTAGGGTTATGGTTAGGGTTAAATCTAGTTTTAGTTCTCAGATTTGGGCTATTTTAGTATTAGGGTTACAGCTAGGGTTAGGACTATGGCTAATATAAGAACTAGGGTTATTATTAGGGTTAGTTTTAGGGTTAGGGTTTGGGCTAGGAATGGTGATAGCATTTGATTTATGGTTAGGGTGATATATAGAGCTAGGGTTAGTGTTTGGATATGAGTCAGGGTAAGGGTTAGTTTTAGTCCTAGGACTCTAATTTGAGCTAGGGTTATGGGTAGTTGTAGGATTAGGGTTTGTTTTAGGTTAGGTTTAGGGTTGGGGTAATGGCTTAGTTTTGTTTTAGGGCTAGGACTAGGGTTAGGTTTAGTTTTAGAATTAGCCATAGTGTTCAGCTAGTGGTAGGGTGAGGTTTAAGCTTAAGGTTAGGGTTAGATTTAGAGTTATGGTTAGATCTAAGCTTAGGGCTAAGATAAGGTCTAGTGTTAGAGTTACAGTAATGGAAAGGTTTAGAAATAAAAAATAGGGCTAGGGTGAGAGTTAGAGTTAGTCTTAGGGCTAGAGTTAGGGATTTGCTTAGGGTTAGGGCTAAATTAGGGTTAGATTAGGGCTAGGTTTAGTGTTAGGGTTAGGCCTATTAGGGCTAGAATTAGGGTTACTGTTAGTGTTAGGGTTATGATTAGGTTTACGGGAAGGGATGAGGTTATAGCTAGGCTCAGTGCTAGGGCGAGGGTTAAAATTAAGGATTAGAATAGGGTGAATGTTCCGGTTAGGATTAAGGTTAGGTTTAGGGCTAGGATGAGGGCTAGGTTTTGTTTTAGATTTAGAGCTAGTATTAGGGCTAGGGCTAAGGTCAGGTCTAGGGTTATGGTTAGGGATAGTGTTAAGTTTAGGTTTATGGCTAGGTCTAGTGAAAAGTTAGGTTTAGGGTAAAGGTCAAGTTCAGAGCTAGGTGTATTATTATGGTCAGAGTCCGGTTTAGGGTTTGGTTTAGAATATGGTTAAGGGTTAGGGCTCAAATTAGCATTAGGGTTAAGGTTAAAGTAATGAATAATGTTCGGTTTAGGGTTCAGGTTAGGTTTGGAGTAATGGATAGGGTTAGTGTTAGCGATAGGATTAGAGTTAAGCCTAGGGTTAGCATTTGGATTAGGCTTATGTTTAGTGTAAAGGATATGGTTACTGCTAGTGTTAAGACTTGTGTTAATGTTAGGATTTTTGCTAGGTTTAGAGATAGGCCTAGAGTTAGTGTTAGTGTTAGGTTTAGCATAAGTGTTAGGGTTTGAGCTAGGGTTAGGGCTAGGGGTTTAGACCTCTAGTTTAGACCTCTAGGTTTGAGCTAGGTTTAGACCTCCAGATATCATTAGGGTCAGAATGAGTGTCAGGTTTGAGTTATGGTTAGAGCTAGAATGAGGACTAGGGTTAGAACTAGTAATGAGGTTAGGGTTTGGGTTAGGCTAAGGATTAGGTGAGGGTTAGGGTTAGAGTCAGGGCTACGGTGAGGGTTAGGGTTTTGGCTTCGTATAGCATTAGGGTTAGGGTTATGTTTAAGGTAATGGATAGAGTTTGTGCTAGGATTTGTGCTATGGTTACAGTTAGGATTGGGGCTAGGTTTAGAATTAGCTTTAGAGTTAAGGCTAGGGTTATGATTAGGGTAAAGGTTAGAGTTTTATTAGGGTTAGGGCCAGGGCCAGCATTAGGGTTAAGGTTAGTGCTAGGGATAGGGTTAGTGTTACACTTAGGTCTAGGTTTAGGGCTAGGGTTAGGGCTAGGTTGTGTGTGAGGTTTAGGGCTAGTGTTAGGTGTATGGGTAATGTAAGAGCTAGGGTTATGGTTATGGGTAGATTTAGGGTTTGTCTAGTGTTAGGGTTAGTTTTTGGGTTAGTATATGATTTACAGCAAGGGTTTATGTTAGGGTAAGTGTCTAGGGTTAAGTCTAGGGTTATGGTTAGTTTTAGATTTAGGATAGATTTAGAATTAGCATTAGGGTTAGTGTTAGGCTTAGGGTGATAAATAGGCTTAGAATTAGGGTTCAGTTTAGTTTTAGGGTAATGGATAGGTTTAGTGATTGTGATAGGGTTAGGGTTAAGCCTAGGGTTAGCATTAGGGTTAGGATTATGGTTAGAACAATGGATAGGATTAGAGCTAGTTTTAGGGCTAGGGTTATGGTTAGGATTAGGGCTAGGTTTAAGATAGTGGATAGAATTAGAGCTATGGTTAGGGCTATGATTAAGATTAGGATTAGGGCTAGAATTAAGTTAGGGTTTGGGCTAGGGCTAGGGTTATGTTTAGGGTGAAGTTTAGGCTTTGACCTAGGGTTAAGTCTAAGGGGAGGGTTGGGGTTAGGTTTAGGGCTAGGGTTAGGTTTAGGGTTACACTTAGGGCTAGGTTTAGGCTTAGGATTAGGGCTAGGTTGTGTGTTATTTTAGACCTACAGTTAGGGTCATGGGTAGTTAAGAGATAGGGTTATGATTAGGGCTAGTTTTAAGGTTAGGTTTATGGCTAGGTGTAGTGTTAGGATTAGGTTTTGATTTAGGGTGAGCTTTGGAGCTAGGTTTATGTTAGGGTCAGGGTCAGTGTTCAGATTAGAGTTAGTGATGGGGTTAGTGCCAGAATTACGACTAGGGTTAGTTCTAGAAGTAGGGTTAGTGTATGGGTTATGTTAATGCTGATTGTTAGGGCTAGGGAAAGGTTGTTGTTCAGGTCTAGAGCTAGAGTTATGGTTAGATTTAGGATTAGGTTTAGGTCTAGGACTAGTGTTAAGTTTAGGTTTATGTTAAGATTACTGGTAAGGCTAATATTAGGGTTCTGATTTGGGTTAGGGTAGGTGAGACATGTGATTAGTGTTAGGGTCAGTATAAGTTTCTGGGTTAGGATTAGAGTTTGGGTAATGGTTAGAGCTAGAATGAGTGCTAGGGTTAGGACTAGTAATAGGGTTAGGATTTGGGTTAGGCTGTAAATTAGGGTTAGGATTAGGGTTAGCATTAGGTTTAGGGTTTGGCTTAAGGTAACAAATAGTGTAAGAGCTAGGGTTAGGACTAGGGTTAGGGATTGGCTTATGGCTAGGGTTAGGGTTAGTGTTAAAACTATGGTTAGTTCTATGATTAGGGCCAGGTTGTGGGTTAGGTTAGGGCTAGTGTTAGGGCTACAGCTAAGGTATGAACTAGGCTTATGATTAGGGCTAGTTTTTTGGGTAAATATTATGGCTAGGTCAAGTTTTAGGGCTAGGGTTAGTGTTAGCATGATGTTTAGAGCTAGGGTTAGTGTTAGGGTCAGGGTCAGTGTTCAGGTTAGAGTTAGGGTTAGGGTTAAAGCCAGAATTATGACTAGAGTTAGGTCTAGGGGTAGGGTTAGTGTTTGGGTTAGTTAACGTTTATCATTAGGGCTAGGGCTAGGTTCTTGTTTAGGTCTAGGGCTAGAGATATGGCTAGATTTAGGATTAAGTTTAGGTCTAGGGCTAGTGTTAGGGTTAAGTTTAGGAATAGGTTTATTTCTATTGCTATTGTTAGGGTTCAGTACAGAGTTAGGGTCAGGTTTAGACCTCCGGATATCATTAGGGTCAGAATGAGTGTCAGGTTTGAGTTATGGTTAGAGCTAGAATGAGGACTAGGTTTAGAACTAGTTATGAGGTTAGGCTTTGGGTTAGGCTAAGGATTAGGGTTAGGACTAGGGTTTGCATTAGGGTTAGGGTTGGCTTAGGGTAAGGGATAGGGTTAGACGTAGGGTTAGATCTACATTTAGGGTAGGGTTATGGCTAGTTTTAGGGTTGGGCTTAGGGTTAAAGCTATGGTTAGGTCTCAGATTAGGACTAAGTTTGGTTAGATTTAGGACTAGGTTTAGAGTTATGGCCAATGTTTGCAGTAGGGTTACGATTTGGGCTAGTTATAAGATTAGGGTTACACTAGGTCTAGTGTTAGGGTTAGGTTTAATGTTAGGGTGATGTTTAGAGGTATGGTTAATATTAGGCTCAAAATTAAGATCAGGGGTAGTTTTAGGGTTAGGGTTCCGACTCAAATTAGGGCTAGGGTTAGGGCAGGTGTAGTGTTAGGTTTTGTTGTAGGTTAAGCTTTAAAATTAGGGCTAGGGCTCGGTTTTGTGTTAGCCCTAGGGCTATGGTTAGGGCTAGTTTCAAGATTAGTGTTAGGTTTAGGGCTAGTGTTAGGGTTAGGTTTAGGCTTAGGTTTAGAGTTAGATTTAGAGTTAGGATTATATCTAGGTTTAGGTCTAGGGCTAAGGATATGGCTAGCATTAGTTCTAGGTTTATATCTAGGATTAGGGTTATGGTAAGGATAGGGTTAGAAATAGGGATAGGGATAAGGCGAGAATGAGATTTAGTCTTAGGGAAAGGCTTGGGGTTTGATTAGGTATAGGGCTTAATTAGGGTTAGGAATAGAGCTAGGTTTATGTTTATTTTTAGGCCTAGGATTAGTTTTAGACTTAGGGCTAGGTTTAGTGTAAATGATGGGGTTAGAGCTAGGTTTAAGGCTAAGAAAAAGGTTAGAATTAGGGTTAGGGCTAGGGTTTTATTAGAGTTATGATTAAGGCTAGGTTAAGGGCTAGGATGAGGGGTAGGGTTTGTGTTTCGGTTAGGCCTAGGATTATGTTAGGGTGAATGCCAGGTCTAGGGTTATGGTTAGGAATAGTTTTAGGGTTAGGTTTATGACTATGTATAGTGTAAGGTGTAGGTTTAGGGTAAGGGTCAAATTTAGAACTAGGGATATTATTATGGTCAGGGTTATGGTTAGGGATAGTTTTAGAGTTAGTTTTATGCCTATGTTTAGTATAAGGGTTAGGTTTAGGGTAATTGTCAAATTTAGAACTAGGGGTATTATGAGGTTTAGGGTCATGTTTAGGATTTTGTTTAGGGTAGGAATTAGGGTTAGGACTCAAATTAGCGTTAGGGTTTGGGTTAGGGTAATGATAGGGTTAGTTTTAGGGTTCAGGTTAGGTTTAGCATAATGGATAGGGTTATGGTTAAGGATAGGGTTAGATATAGGCCTAGGGTTAGCATTAGCATTAGGGTTATGTTTAGGGTAGTTGATAGGGTTATAGCTAAGTTTAGTGCTAGGGTGAAGGATAGGATTAGGGCTAGGGTTAGGATTAGGGTTAGGGTTAGGGTAATGATAGGTTTAGGTTTGGGGTTCACGTTAGGTGTAGGTTAATGAACAAGGTTAGGGTTTGGGTTTAGGTTAGGGTTAGGCCTAGGGTTACCATTAGGGTTATGGTTATAATTAGGTTAATGCATAGAGTTAGAGCTAGTGATAAGACTAGGGTTATGGTTAGGATCCTTGCTAGGGTTAGGGTAAGGTTTTGGATTAGGTTTTTGGTTAGGGTTAAGTTTAATATTAGTGTTAAGGCTCAAATAAGGGCTAGGTTTTGGGTTTCGTTAGAGCTAGGGTTAGGTCTATGGCTAATGTATGAACTAGTGTTACAATTAGTGCTAGTTTTAGGGTTAGGGCTAGGGTGATGTTTAGTGCAAAGGTTATTGTTAGGGTCAGTGTCAGGGTCAGTGTTAGTTTTAGTGTTAGGTGTAGGACTCGAATTAGGGTTAAAGTTAGTGCTAGGTGAAGCGTTAGGTTTTGGTTTATGTGAAGGGTTATGGTTAGCGCTATGGCTCAGTTTTGTTTTAGGGCTAGGGCTAGAGTTAAGGTTAGATTTTGGAATTAGCGTCAGGGTTAGGGCTAGTGGTAGAGTGAAGTTTAGGCTTAGGGTTAGGGTTAGATTTGGAGTTAGGGTTGATCTAGGGTTAGGGCTTGTGCTAGGGTTAGGGCTAGAATTAGGGCTAGTGTTAGTGTTATGGTTAAGCCTAGGGGTTGGGCTAGGGTTAGGGTTCGCATATGGGTTAGTGTTAAGTTTAGGGGAATGGGTGGGATGATAGCTAGGTTTATGGCCAGGGTGAAGTTTTGAATTAGGATTAGGCCTAGGGTTATGGTTCAGTTTAAGATTAAAGCTAGGATTAGGGATAGGATGAGGAGGTTTTCTGATAGGCTTAGGGCAAGGACTTTGGCTAGGGCTAATATCAAGTCTAGGGTTATGGTTAAGGATAGTTTTAGGGTTAGGTTATGATTAGTTCTAGTGTAAGGGTTAGGTTTATGTTTATGTTAAAGGTCAACTTTAGAGTTAGGGTTATTATTAGGGTCACGGTCAGAGTCAAAGTTAGTGTTAGGTTTACGTTAAGGTTAAGGGTTAGGGCTCAAATAGCATTAGGGTTAGGTTTAAAGTTAAGGTAATGGAAGGGTTTGCTTTAGGTTTCAGTTAAGGTTTAGAGTAATGTATGGGTTAGGTTTAGCAATCAGGTTTAGGTTAGCGTTAGGGTTAGGGTTATGTTTAGTGTAATGGATAGTTTTAGAGCTAGGGTTAGGGCTAGGTTATGGTTTGGATTAAGTCTAGGATTAGGGTTAGGTTTAAGGCTAGGGCTAGGGTTTGGTTTAGGGTAAGTGTTAGGGTTAGGGTAAGTGTTAGTTTAGAGCTTGGGTAATGGTTAGGTTAGGATAAGTGTTAGTGTTTGAGCTAGGGTTAGAGCTAGTCTGAGGGCTAGGTTTAGGTTTAGTTCTTAGTTTAAATTTATGGTTAGAGTTAGGTTAAGTGTTAGGGAGAGGGTTTTAATTAGGGATAGGTTTAGGGTTAAGGTTAGGGTAATGGATATGGTTAGAGCTAATGTTTGGGCCAGAGTTAAGGTTAGGATTAGGGCTAGGGTTAGGATTAGGATTAGGATTTAGGATAGGGCTAGGGTGGTGTTTATTGTAAGGATTAGGCTTTGAGCTAGGGTTAGGTCTAAGGTGAGGTTTATGGTTAGAGTTAGGGTTAAGATTAGGGCTAGGCTTTGGTTTATGCTTAGAGCTAAGTTTAGTCCTAGGATTAGGGGTAGGTTTTGTGTTAGGTTTAGGGTTAGGGTTAGGACTATGGGTAATGTTAAAGCTAGGGATATGTTTAGGGCTAGTTTTAGGTTTAGGGTTATGGCTAGGTCTAGTGTTAGGTCTAGGTTTGGAGTTAGGGTCAGATTTAGAGCTAGATTTATTTTTAGGGTCAGTGTCAGTGTTCAGGATAGAGTTAAGGTTAGGGTTAGAGCTAGAATTAGGACTAGTGTTAGGTCTAGGGCTAGGGTAAGTGTTTGGTTTGTGTTAAGTTAGGGCTAGGACTAGGGTTAGGATTATGGTTATTGTTAGGTCTAGTGCTAGGTTTCTGTTTAAGTCTAGGGATATAGTTATAGCTATATTTAGGATTAGCTTTGGTTCTAGGTCTAGTGTTAGGCTTAGGTATAGGTATAGGGTTACCGGTAGGTCTAGTCTTAGGGTTTGGTCTAGGTTTAGGGTCAGGTTTATACCTAGGATTACTGTTTGGTCACATGTTGGTCAGGGTTACGGTTAGAGCTAGAATGAGGGCTAGGGTTAAGACTAGTAATATGGTTAGAGTTTAAATTAGGCTAAGGATTAGGGTTAGGAGTCCAGTTAGCATTTGTGTTAGGGTTTGGCTTAGGGTAAGGGATAGGTTTAGAGCTAGGGTTAGGACTAGGGTTAAGGATAGGGTTAGGGCTAGTGTTGGGGTTAGGGTTAGGGTTAAAGCTAGGTTTAGGGCTCAGATCTGGGGTAGGATTTGTGTTAGGGTTAATGCTAGGGTTAGGACAATGACTAATGTATGCACTAGGGTTACAATTGAGGCTAGTTTTAGGGTTATGGTAAAGGCTAGGTCAAGTTTTAGGGTTAATTTAAGGTTAGGGTAATGATTAGAGCTAGGATTAGTGTTAGGGTCAGCATCAGCATCAGGGTTATTTTTAGAGTTAGTGTTAGGGCTAGGTGTAAGGTTAGGGTTTGGCTTTGATTAAGGGTTAGGTTTAGGGATATGATTTGGTTTTGTTTTATGGCTAGGGCCAGGGGTAGGGCAAGTTTTAGGATTAGCATTTTGGTTAGGGTGGTGTTAGAGATTGGTTTAGGCTTATGGTTACAGTTAAATTTAGAGTTATGTTTAGACTTAGAGTTAGTTTTAGATCTAGAGTTAGGACTAGGGCTAAGGATAGAACTATGGCTAGGGCTATGGCAAGAGTTAGAGTTAGTCTTAGGGCTAGGGTTCCTGTTAGGATAGGATTAAATTAGGCCTAGGATTCGCACTAGGCTTAGTGTTAATGTTAGACAAAGGGTTAGAGCGAGGTTATGGGTAGGTTTAGGGTTATGATTAAGTTTACGGTAAGGGATGGGGTTATAGGTAGGTTTAGGGCTAGGGTGAGTGTTAGAATTAGGTTTAGGGCTCGGGTTATGGTTCAGGTTAGGATTATGGCTAGGTTGAGGGCTTGGATTGTGGCTAGGGCTAATTTCAGGTCTAGGGTTATGGTTAAAGGTAGATTTAGGGTTAGGTTTATGGCTACATTTTGTGTAAGCATTAGGTTTAGGGTTAGGATCAGGTTTAGAGCTAAGGGTATTATTAGTGTCACAGTCGCAATTAGTGTTTTGGATAGGTTAAGGTTAAAAATTAGTTCTAAAATTCACATTAGGGTTAAGATCAGGTTAATGATAGAGTTAGGTTTAGGTTTCAGGTTAGATTTAGGGTAATGGATAGGGTGAAGATTAGGGATAGGGTTAGGTTTAGGCCTAGGGTTAGCATTAGGGTTAGGATTATGGTTAGGGTAATGGATAGGGTTAGAGCTAGGGTTATGGCTGGGATAATGGTTAATATTAGTGTTAGGGTTAGGGTTAGGTTTAGGGTTAAAGCTAGCATTCGGTCTCAGAAGAGGGATAGGTTTTGGGTTAAGTTAGGGATAGGGTTAGGATTACGGCTAATGTAAGTACCAGGGTTATGATTTGGGCTAGTTTTAGGTTTAGGCTTAGGACTAGCTCTAGTGTTAGGTTTAAGTTTAGGGTTAGGGTTATGTTTAGAGTTAGGGTCAGTGTTAAGGTCAGAGTCAGGGTCAGGGTTAGTTTTAGGATTTGGCTTAAATCTCGAATTATGGCTAGGGTTAGGGCTAGGTGTAGGGTTAGGGTTTGGTTTATATTAAAGATTAGGGTTAGGTCTATGACTCGGTTTTGTTTTAGAGCTAGGGCTAGGGTTAGGGCTCGTTTTAGGATTAGTCTTAGGGTTAGAGCTAGGGTTAAGTTATTGTTTAGGCTTATTGTTAGGGTTAGATTTAGAGTTAGGGTTAGATCTAGGGTTAGAAACCGGGATATGAATAGAGCTAGGGTTAGACCTACGGTTCGGGCTAGGATTAGGCTTCCAGTCAATTTTAGGTTTAGAACTAGGGTTAAGACTAGGGTGAGAGTTAGGTTTAGGGCTCTATTAGGGCTAGTTTTAGAGTTCATCTTTGGGCTTTGGTTAGGTTTAGGGTTAGGGATAGGGCTATATTAGGGCTAAGATTAGGGCTAGAGTTAGTATTAGAGTTAGGCCTAGGTTTAGGGTTAGGTTTATAATTATGGCTATGTTTAGGGCTGGGATAAGGTTAGGGTTTGTGCTAGGGTTAGGGCTAGGATTATGGCTAGTGCTAAAGTCAGGTCTAGGGTTATGATTAGGGATAGTTTTAGGGTTAGTTTTATGGCTAGGTCTAGTATAAGGGTTAGGTATAGGGTAACAGTCAGATTTAGAGCTAGGGAAATTATTGGTGTCAGGGTCATAGTTTGGCTTTGTTTTAGGTTTGAGTTTAGGGTTAGGGCTCAAATTAGCATTATATTTAGGGTTAGGGTAATGATAAGGTTAGGTTTAGGGTTCAGGTTAGGTTTAGAAGAATTGACAGATATGGGGATAGCGATAGGGTCAGGGTTAGGCCTATGGTTGGCATTAGGGTAAGGGTAATGTTTAAGGTAATGGACACAGTTAGAGTTAAGTTTAGGGCTAGGGTTTTGGTTAGGATTAGTTCTTGAGTTAGGGTTAGGTTGAGGGTTAGAACTAGGGTTAGGGTTATGTTTAGCATAAGGGTAAGGTTCTGAGATATGGTTAGGGCTAGGCTGGGAGTTAGGTTCAGGATTAGGTCAAGGATAAGATTACCATAGGTTTTGGGTTAGAGTTAGCATTAGGGTTAGACCTAGGATTAGTGATAGGGTCTGTATAAGGATCAGGTTTAGGGTTAGAATTTGGGATAGGGTTAGAGATAGAATGAGAGCTAGGGTTAGGGTTATTAATAGGGTTTGGGTTTTGGTTAGCCTAAGGATTATCAATAGGTCTTGGGTTACTCTTAGATTTAGGGTTTTGCTTAGGGTAAGGCATTGGTTTAGAGCTAGGGTTAGGGCTATGATTAGGTTTAGAGTTAGGGTTAAATTTAGGTTTAGGGCTCTATTAGGGCCAGTTTTATGTTAGGGTTAGGGATAGGATTAGGGCAACAGCTAATGTAAGAACTAGGGTTAAAATTAGGTTAGTTTTAGGGGTAGAGTTAGGTTTAGTGTTATGGTTGGGTTTAAGTTTAGGGTGATATTTATAGCTAGGCTTTGTGTTAGGATAAGTGTCAGGTCAGGGTTTGTTTTAGGGTTAGGGATAGTACTCAAATTATGGCTAGGGTTATTCTAAAAGCATACAGTTTAAAGTGGGGGTGGTATTTAGAGCTAGGTTGAGTGTTTGAATATGAGTCATTGTCAGTGTTAGTTTTAAAGTCAGGGTTAGAACTCGAATTAGTGCTAGGTATAGGTCTAGGTTTAGTGTTAGGGTTTGGTTTAAGTTAATGTTTAGGGTTAGGGCTATTGCTTGGTTTTGGCTTAGTACTATGGCTAGTGTAGGTGTTAAGCTTAGGCTTAAGTTTAGGGTTAGATTTGGAGTTAAGGTTAGATCTAGGGTTAGGGCTGGGTCTAAAAATAGGTCAAGGGATAGGGATAGGGTAGGGTTACGGTAATGGATAGGGTTAGAAATAGGGATAGGTAAAGGGCAAGAGTTAGAGTTAGTCTTGGGGCTAGGATTAGTTTTAGGGTAAGAGGTAGGGCTAAATCAGTGCTAGGGTTAGGGCTAGGTTTATTATTTTGCTTAAGCCTAGGGTTAGGCTTAGGGTTAGGGTTAAGTTTAGGTAAGAGATGGCATTATAGCTAGGTATAGAGGTAGGGTGGGTGTTAGAATTATGGTTTGGATTATGGTTAGGGTTATGAGTAATTCTAGATTTAGGGCTAGGATGAGGGCTAGGGTTTGTTTTAGATTTAGGACTATGATTAGGGCTAGGGCTAATTAGGTCCAGAATTATGGTTAAAGATAGTTTTAGGGTTAGGATAATGGCTACTTCTAGGGTAAGGATTAGGTGTAGTGTTATGGTGAAATTTAGAGCTAAGGGTTTTATTAGGTTGAAGATCAGGGTTAGGGTTTGGGATAGGTTAAGGTTTAAAGTTAGGGCTCAAGTTAAAGTTAATGTTAGGGTTAGGGTAATTATAGGGTTAGGTTTAGGGTTCAGGTTAGGTTCAGTGTAACGGATTTGGTTAAGTTTAGGGATAGGTTTAGGTTCATTCCTAGGGTTAGCATTAGGGTTATGGTTATGGTTATGTTAATGGATATAGTTAGATATCGGCTTATGGCTAGGTTTATGGTTATGAATTGTTCTAGGGTTAATGTTAGGATTAGAGCTAGGTTTTGGGTTAAGTTAGGGATAGGGCTAGATTATGGCTAATGTAAGTACTAGGGTGATGTTTAGGGTTAGTTATAGGGTTTTCGGGCTAGGGTTTAGTGTTAGGGTTAGGTTTAGGTTTAGGATGATGTTTAGAGCTAGTAGTGTTAGGGTCAGTGTCAGGTTCAAGGTTAGTTTAAGGGTTCGGCTTACAACTCAAATTAGGGCTACAGTTAGGGCTAGGTTTAAGGTTAGGGTTTGGTTTACGTTAAGGGTTATACCTATAGCTATAGCTAGGTTTTGTTTTAGGGCTAGGGCTAGGGTTAGGGCTAGTTTTAGGATTAATGTTACAGTTTGGGCTAGTGTTAAGGTTTGGCTTAGTCTTCCGGTTAGGACTTGATTTAGAGTTAGGTTTTGTCTAAGGTTAGTGCTAGGACTAAGGATAGGGCAAGGGTTAGGACTAGCCTTAGGGGTACAGTTAGGATTACAGTAAGGGATATGGTTAGAATGAGTGATAGATCTAATGTGAGAGTTAGTGTTAGTCTTAGGACTAGGGTTAGGGTTATTGTTAGGGATAGGGCTAAATTAGGAATAAGTTTAGGCTAGGGCTAATGTTAGGGTAAGGCCTAGAGTTTGGGTTAGGGTTATAATTAAGGCTATGTTTAGGGCTAGGATACGGTCTAGGGTTTGTGTTAGGGTTAAGTCTAGGATTATGGCTAGGGTATATGTCAGGTATAGGGTTATGGTTAGGGATAGTTTTAGGGTAAGATTTATGGCTAGGTCTATTGTAATGGTTAGGTATAGGGTAAGAGTCAGGTTTAGAGCTAGGAAAATTATTAGGGTAGGGTCATTGTTAGGGTTTGGTTTATGTTTGAGTTTAGGTTTATGGCTCAAATTAAAGTTAAGGTTAGTGTTAGGGTAAAGATAGGGTTAGGTTTTGGGTTCAGGTTAGGCTTTAGTGTAACTGATAGTTTTTTGGATAGTGATAGGGTAAGGGTTAGTTCTAGGGCTAGCATTAGAATGAGGGTTTTGTTTAGGGTAATGGATACAGTTAGAGTTAAGGTTAGGGCTAGGGTTATGGTTAGAATTAGGTCTTGGTTTAGGGTTAGGGTGAGGGTTAGGATTAAGGCTAGGTTTATGGCTTGGATGAGGGTTTGTGTTAGGGGTAGGGCTATGGCTAATGTCAGGTCTAGCATTGTGGTTAAGAGTAGTTGTAGGGTTTGGTTATGGATAGGATATTGTAAGGGTTAGGTTTTGGGTAAAGATCAGGTTTAGAGCTAGGTGTATTATTACTGTCCGGGTAAGTGTTCAGGATTGGTTTTGGTTAAGGATAGGGTTAAGGCTCAAATTAGTATTAGATTTAGGGCTAGGTTTATGGTTAGGATTTGGTCTAGTGTTAGGGTTAGGGTTAGAGTTATGATTAGGCCTAGGGTTATGGTTAGGTTTAGGGTAAGTGTTATGGTTTGAGGTAGATTGAGGGCTAGGGTGAGGGTTAGGGTTAGAGCAGGTTTAGGGTAAAGGTTACATTAGGGCTATGTCTAGCATTAGGGTTAGGGTTAGAGTTATGATAATGGATAGAGTTAGAGCTAGGGTTTGGGCAATGGTTACAGTTAAAATTAGAGTTAAATTTAGGGTTAGGAATAGCGCTATGTTAATGTTTAGGGTCAGGATTAGGGCTCAGTTTAGAGGTAGTGTTAGGGTTAGAGTTAATTTATTCAAATTTCTTTGATACAATCCAGGATTCATCTTTAACTAACCGTACTCTGTTTCCCAGGTTTAGGCCTTTTGGTTCAACTGTTTGGTGTCAAGAACAGTTAGTATTTTCATGTTACTTCATTTTGACCTATACAAGTAAATGGAAATTGACCCTGAAATAAAACAGGGTTCATGCTAGCTGCTTGAAACTGTGCACACATTTTCAATTCTTTGTGGGGACATTCTGGTATGTTCCTTTTGAGTGTAGGCCTAAGCTGAAGCATGCAAAAACAACTTTATCTGAGAGCCCTTTAGGAGAAAGCAGGGAATATGCATGCACTGAAATTCCTCCCATAATTATTTGGTCATATTTTTTTGATATTGCATAGGATTCATCATTTTGCTTGCCCCACAAAGCTCTCCAAGTGTGGGACTTCTAGGATCAATGGTTCTCTAATCAGGTTAAGGTTAGTAGTAGGTTTATGGTTAGTGATAGGTTTAAATATAGTGTTTGTGTGAGATTTAGTTTTGTTCAAATTTCCTTGATACTTGGAAGGAGTCATCTTTTACCTAGCCTTAATATGCTACCCAGGTTTGGACCTTCTCATGTCAATGGTTTGCTATCAGGGAAACTCTGTACTTTAAGGTTTCACTTCATATTCAGCTATATAGGAAAATAAAAATGGAGGTTGAAGTCAAACCGGGTTGGTTCTAGCTGCTTGAAACTTCAAACACTGAATCAGTTCTCTGTTGGAACTCTCTGATTTTTTCCTTGTGAAAGTAGTCCTAAGATGAAGATGGCAAAAACAACTTTATCCAAGAGCCCTTTAGCAGAAAACAGAGAAATACACATGAACTGTAATACCACCCCACTGATTTGGTGTCATTTCTTAGATATTGCATAGGATTCATATGATAGCTTAGCCCACTATGCTTCCCAATTTTGGGACTTCTAGGATCAATAGTTTTTCAAACAGGTTAGGGTTTATGTTAGGCTAGTGTTAGAGCTAGTATTAGGGCTAGAGTTAATTTTGTTCAAATTTCTTTGATACTGGGCAGGATTAATTTTTCTCCTATCCTTATTATACTACACATGTTTTGGGCCCTAGGTTCAATGTTCACTGTAAGGAATAGTTTGTATTTTAAAGTTTCAGTTCATTTTGCCCTATACAGGTAAATGAAATTGGAGCTGGAAATCAAACAGCATTGGTGCTAGCTTCTTGAAACTTCACACTCCATCAATTCTCTGTGGGCAATCTCTGGTTTCTTCTTTTGACAGTAGGCCTAACCTCAAGCAGGTAAAAACAACTTTATACAAAAGTCCTTTAGGAGATAACAGGGAAATATGCATGTACTGATATACTCCATCAACTATTTGGTAAGAATTATTTGATACTGCACAGCATTCATCCCTTAGCTTGCCCCACTAGGCTGCCCAACTTTGAAACATCTACGATCAAAGGTTCCATAAAAAATTAAGGTTCGGGGAAGAGCTAGGGTTAGAGCTAGTTTTAGGGTTAGAGTTAGAATTTTATCAAAAATTCTTTGTTACTGGGCAGGGTTTATCTTTTAGTTAGATTTACTCTGTTCCAGAGGTTTAGGCCTTCTATGTTCAGAGGTTTGCTGTCAGGAACATTTTGTGTTTTAAGAGTTCACTTCATTTGGACCTATAAGGGAAAGTTAGTGGAGCTGAAAATCAAACAGTGTTTGTGCTAGCTGCTTGAAACTTCACATACTCAATCAGTTCTCTGTAGGGACTCTGGTATGTTTCTTGTGAAAGTAGACCTAAGCTTAAGTATGCAAAAGCAACTTTATCTAAGAGCCATTTAGGAGAAAACAGAAAAATATGCATGTACTGAAAACCTCCAATAATTATTTTGTCAGATTTGTTTGATGTTGTGTAGGATTCATCACTTAGCTTGTCACACAAGGCTCCCCAAGTGCTGGAATTCTAGGATCACTGGTTCTCTAATCACTTTAGGGTTAGTGTTAGATTTAGAGTTAAGGCTAGGGATAGGGTTAGAGGTAATTTTAGTGTGAGAGTTAGTTTTGTTCAAATCTTTGTTATTGGGAAGGAGTCATCTTTAATCTAGCCTTAGTATTATCCCAAGGTATGCTCTTCTCAATTCAATGGTTCACTATCATGAACACTTTATATTTTAAGGTTTCACTTCCTTTTTACCGCTATGGGTAAATGGAAAGGGAGGTGGAAATAAAACAGGCATCCTTTTTCCCAAAACTAACCCTAAACCTAACTATAAACATAGCCCTAATCCTAGGCCTAAGCCTAACACCAACCCTAGACCTATTGCTAGCCCTAATTTAGCCCTAAACCTAACCCTAAACCTAGCCCCAAGACTAACTCTAACTCTCGCCCTAGCCCTATTTCTAATTCTAACCCTCTTCCTTACCAAAACCTGAATACTAGTTCTAACCTTAGCACTAACCCTAGCCATAGCTCTAACACTAGAATATATCATAACTCTAAATCTAACCCAAACCTAAACTCACCCTATCACTAGCAATAACACTAACACTAATCATAAAACTAACCTTAAGTTTAGCCTTAGCCCTAAAACAAAACCGAGCCATAGAACTACCCCTAACCCTTAACCTAAACCAAATCATAACCTTATATCTAGCCCAAGCCTACCCCTAATTCGAATCCTATACCTAACACTAAAATGAACTCTGACCCTGACTCTGAACCTAACACTCACCCTAGTTCAAAACATCACCCTAAACCTAAACTTAATTTTAAAACTAGACTTAGCCCTAAATGTAACCCTCAAACTAGCCCTAATCATAACCCTAGTTCTTACATTAGCCATATCCCTAACAACAGCCCTTATATAACCCAAAACCTAGCCCTAATCTGAGACTATACCATAGCTTTATCCCTAAATCTAACCCTAAACCTAGCCCTACTCCTTACCCTAAACCTAACCCTAACTTTAATCCTTGCACTAGCACTAAATCTAGCACTAACCCTAGCCAAAACCATAACCATAAACCTAGACCTAACCCTAGCTCTAATCCTATCCATTACCTTAACCCTAATCCTAACTGTAATGCTAACCCTCAGCCTAACCCTAGCACTATTCCTAACCCTAACCAATCCATTACCCTAAACCTAACCTGAACCCTAACCCTAAATATATCATTACCCTAACTCTAACCTTAACCCTAATGCTAACTCAAGTCCTAATCTTAAACATTAACCTAAACCAAACCCTAATGCTGACCCTGATCGTAATAATACGCCTCCCTCTAAACCTGACCCTCACCCTCATCCTAACCCTTATACTATACCTAGCCATAAAACTATCCCCCAAACTATCCCTAACCATAACCCTATACCTCACATTAGCCCTAGCCCTAATGCTAGCATAACCCTAACACAATCCCTAGCCCTAATCCTAGGCCTAACACTAGCTTTAATGCTAACCCTACACTTAACCCTATCCCTAACCCTAATTTTGCCATCACCCTAGCCTTAAACCTACCTGTAACATCATAACGTACCCTTACCCTAACCCTACCCCTAACACTAGCTCTAAAAAATCCATAACTCTAAGCAAAACTCTAACCCTAATGATAACCCTAGACCTATCCCTAATCTTTAGGCTAAGCAAACCCTAACCTATAAATAGTGCTAACCCTAGCCCTCATTCTAGCTCTAAACCTATCCCAAACCCTACCCTAGCCCTTACAATTATTCTGACCATAACACTAACCCTAGGTCTAAACCTGACCCTAAAACAAGACGAAAACCTAACACCAGTAACCTTATAACTAAACCTGGCCCTACCACTAGCCCTAGACCTAAACCTAATCCTAAATCTAGCCTTATCTCTACCCTAGACCTAAACAAAATCTTAGCACTAGCCCTGAAAATAACAACTAACGCAAACACTAACCCTACGCCTATGTTGAGAGCCACAGCCGATGGGGCCCCAGCAAACTTCCAGCTGCCAGCAATCCAGCTGCCGGCTGATGATTGGCTCACAGCGGCCCCAGCAACATCTAGCTGATTGGCTCCTCGGCCCCAGCAACATCTAGCTGATTGGCTCCTCTGCGGTGATGCTCATTGGACTGTTTCCCTGCCCTTTCAGACCACGGAGCTGCTCATTGGGGGACTTTTTGGCTCTGCCCACGTGACCCAGCCAATCGGCCTCAAGAGCAGGAGGATTGTGGGAGGTGGAGAGAAGCTTGTGGGGGGAGAGACAGGCGTGTGGAAAGCCGGTGGTGGCAGTTGAGGCTCTGAGGGGTTTTTCCTGAGATGCTGTTTGTTTGGCGTGTTTTGTTCTAAAAATAAAGTTAGTTTCTTTTGACAAGTGGCTCCTGATTGTGCCCAGCCAGACTGCGGCATCTGGTGGCTCGCTCGGGGAGCGACTGAGGGTAAGTGAACTGCTCGCCCCTGAGGGCAGGGCGAGAGGATGGGTAGCCATTTTAAGATTCTTCTTTTGTTATTTTGTTTCACTTTTGTTTTAAGTTGCCTGTCCCTGGAGATGAGTGAGACGGAAGAAAAACCGCTCACATCTGAGGAAAAACTATTTACGTCTGAGGAACAGATAGGGAGAAAGGACGGATGCACATGTCAGGAGGATAGAAAGGCTATAATGACTTTTTGTTGTTCCCTTTTTATTTCATTCTGTCTCGGTTTTGTTTGGCGTCATCTTGTTGGGTTGTATTATAGTAGAAATACGGGATCAGAAATTAGTAAAAAACAAACTGAAAGAGTGTTAAGTAAATTGTTAGAGGAAGGAGGCATCCCAGTAAAATCAATAGCAGTCAGGGCATACGTTGATACAATACAAAAATGTAGCCCATGGCTTTTTAAGGAGGAGTTGTTAAATATATCACAATGGAACCATCATGGTGAAGATTTCAAAAGAATAGAAAAGAAAAGCCCAGGGACTCTGCCAGTTGGCACATTGCCATTGTGGACGTTCGTATCTTGTTTGCTTAGTCCAAAGCCTTCAGTTCAGACAATGGTAGAGGAAGGAGAAGACATAATGATTCAAGTAAAAGAGAAGGTCTCTCAAGTTAGTCAGACAGAGGAAAAGATTCAAGTAAAAAAGAAGGTCTCTCAAGTTAGTCAGACAGAGGAAAAGATTCAAGTAAAAGAGAAGGCCTCTCAAGTTAGTCAGACAGAGAAAGAAAGTGTAAAACAGAAAAAGCCATCAGGGGGAAAGTTACAACAGGAGACTGCTACTAACACCTTTCTATCACCAGAGGGTGTAAGTGTCCAACCAACAGCACCACCTCTACAGGAGACTGCTACTAACACCTTTCTATCACCAGAGGACGTAAGTGTCCAACTAACAAGGCCACCTCCATATGCTGGGAGGTCCCCAACCCCCGCAGTTGATAGTTGGGATCCTGAGACAAGATCTCAAATATTAACATGCCCTGTATTTGAGGCAGGAGGGCAGCGATTTTACCAAGTTTTAAATTTCAAAACAGTGAAGCAGCTAAAAGAGGCTGTAACAACCTATTGTCCTCAAGCACCCTTCACTGTAAGCTTGGTCGAATCCATTAACAACTTGAACATGACGCCAGCAGATTGGGCTAATATGTGTAAAGCTGTGCTAAATGGAGGACAATACCTGTTATGGAAGGTTGCCAATGAGGAATTTTGCAAGGAGACGGCTAGGCGAAATGCAGCAGCTGGTTATCCTCAGAGAAATCTAGATATGTTGTTAGGAAAGGGACCTTATGAGGATCAGCAGCAACAAATTGCATATGATCCTGGCGTATACGCACAAATTGCTGCAGATGCAATTAAGGCATGGAAGACTTTACAAGGACATGGAGGTTTACAAGGTCAATTATCTAAGGTAATACAAGGAGCTAATGAACCTTATGCTGAATTTGTAGATAGGCTTATTCAAACAGCTACCAGAGTTTTTGGGAATACAGAACAAGCAATGCCATTACTAAAACACCTGGCTTATGAGCAAGCGAATCGTTGGTGCAGAGATATCATTAGACCATGGAAACATGAAGATTTAAACACATATATTAAATTATGTAGAGACATTAATGAACAAGAGCAAGTCGTGGCAGCTGCAGTAAAACAGGCTTTAGATGCCAGAGACATTAATGAACAAGGGCAAATTGTGGCAGCTGCAGTAAAACAGGCTTTAGATGCCAGGCCAAGAACATGCTACAATTGTGAACAAACAGGACATTTTAAAAGGAATTGCCCCATTGGAGGAGGGTTTAACAAAACTAGGTATCCAAGGAGTAGAATACCAGGTATTTGCCCACGATGCCATAGAGGGAGACATTGGGCTAATGAATGCCGTTCTCAAACCACCATAGAGGGTACTCCATTATCAAAAAACGAACAAGGACCAGGTGTTTATCCACGATATTGTGGAGAAAGGCATCAGGCTCCATTGCCAAAAAATGGACAAGGGGGCCCAATGCTCCGGGGCCCAAAACCACAAATATACGGAGCACTGGAGGAACCCAGCAACCCCATCAGGGTAGTGCCCAGGACACATTGTCCATCAGATCCCTCATCAGACAAACCAGAGGGAGCGCAGGGTTGGACATCTGCGCCTCCGCCAGAGCAGTACTAACTCCAGAGATGGGAGTTCAAATCATTCCCACAGGGGTGAAAGGACCTCTTCCCAAAGGAACAGTAGGCTTATTATTGGGACGCAGCTCTTCTACTCTAAAAGGACTTATGATAAGTCCTGGGGTAATTGATCCCGATTATGAAGGTGAAATAAAAATTATAGCCAGTTCTCCAAAGGGTATATCAGTAATTTCACCAGGAGATAGAATAGCACAGTTACTAATAATACCCAGCCTACATGATAAATTTTCCAGTCGTACTGTAGAAAGAGGTTCCAAGGGATTAGGTTCCACAGGTGTAGATTGGGCTATGCTTTCTTTAAATTTAGATTCTCGCCCCATGCTAAAACTAAATATTCAAGGACATGAATTTAATGGACTACTGGATACAGGTGCAGACCTTAGCATCATCTCTCGTCAAGAATGGCCAAAACATTGGCCATTACAACAAGCCACTCAAACGCTTCGAGGCCTAGGAGTGGCGACTAATCCCCATAGAAGTGCAATGGTATTAGATTGGAAGGATCCTGAAGGATGTGAAGGAACTATACAGCCATATGTATTGGATCATCTTCCCGTAAATTTATGGGGACGAGATGTCCTAGATCAATTAGGTTTGACATTAACAAATAACATCAACCAAAATGCACCCACTATTATGACTAGACAAGGTTTTAGGAAAGGAAAAAGATTAGAAAAACAAGAACAAGGTATAGCAGCACCAATACAAATAGATCAAGGAACAGACAGACATGGGTTGGATTTTCAGAAAGGGCCACTGAGACAATAAAAATTACTTGGAAATCAGAAAGACCAGTATGGGTTCCTCAGTGGCCCCTGACTAAAGAAAAGATACAAGCAGCCCATGACCTGGTCAAACAACAATTAGCGGAAGGACATATACAACCTTCTGTATCTCCCCATAATACTCCCATTTTTGTCATCAAAAAGAAATCTGGTAAATGGAGATTATTGCAAGATTTAAGAGCCATTAATAATGAGATGGTTATTATGGGACCTGCTCAATCAGGGATTCCTCAGTTGTCTGCTTTGCCAAAAACCTGGTATGTTTTAGTTATAGATATTAAAGATTGTTTTTTTTCAATTCCAATTCATCCTGAGGATAGTCCACGTTTTGCATTTACTATCCCTGCACTGAATCATGAAGGTCCTGATCAGAGATATGAATGGAAAGTACTCCCTCAAGGGATGGCTAACAGCCCAACTATGTGTCAAATTTATGTTAATAAAGCAATCCAGCCACTTAGAAATCAAAATTCTGAACTACAAATATTTCACTATATGGATGATGTATTATTAGCACACAAAGATAAAAACACATTGCTAGAATGTTATGCCACACTTACAAACTTATTAAAAAATTATAATCTAGAGATAGCAATAGATAAAGTACAATTAAATTTTCCAATTAATTATTTAGGAGTTCTATTATCCTCAACCATGGTCCGTCCACCAAAAATTCAAATACGAGTAGATCAACTCAAATCACTTAATGACTTTCAAAAGTTATTAGGAGACATAAATTGGATAAGGCCTTATTTAGGTATACCAACAGGAGAGTTGGGACCTTTATTTGATATCCTAAAAGGTCCATCAGATCCAAATTCACCCCGAATGTTAACGCCTGAAGCAAGAAAGGCATTAAAAATCATTGAAACATATATGGAAAATATGCATTTGGATAGAATTGATATAAGTTTGCCTTTATTATTTATTGTACTACCAACAAAAAATATTCCTACAGGAGTATTTTGGCAAGAAGGTCCATTATTATGGATACATTTATCTTATTCTCCTAACACTATTCTTACTAGGTATCCTGAGGCTGTAGGACAATTAATACTCAAAGGAATAAAAGCAGCAAAGGGAGTGTTTGGAATTTCTCCCAATAAAATTATTACTCCATATACTATGAATCAAATTGATGAGTTAGCTAATGAGTTAAATACTTGGGCAATAATCATGTGCAAATCTAATGTTTCATTTGATAACCACTTACCATCTAATCCTTTATTGTCTTTTTGGTCATTGCATCCTGTAATTTTTCCAAAAATGACAAGAAAAACACCTATCATGAATGCTCCAAATATATTCACTGATGGGTCAAATAATGGTACAGCAGCAGTAGTTACCCCTGATCAAACTTTTACATTTTTAGTACCCAAACAATCAGCTCAAAAGGTAGAGCTTAATGCAGTTTTACAAGCTTTTGTGATGTTTAAAGATTCTGTATTTAATTTATTTTCTGATAGTCAGTATGTAGTTAATGCTATAGTATCTCTTGAAGATGCTGGTAGGATTTCCCCTTCTTCTACTGTTTTCTCTTTGCTTTCCACTATACAAAGTCTAATCTGGGACAGAAAAGATCCATTCTTTATAGGACATATCAGGGCACATACAGGATTGCCTGGAGCCCTTAGTTTGGGCAATGATTTAGCAGATAAAACTACACATGACATACATATTTTCTCTACACTAGAAGAAGCTATAAATTTTCATAAAAAGTTCCATGTCAATGCTAATACTTTACAAAAGCGTTTTAAAATAACTAAGGAACAAGCTAGACAAATAATAAAACAATGTCAAAATTGTGTGACCTTTTTACCACAAGTTAATCTTGGAGTCAATCCTAGAGGATTGATACCTAACCATATTTGGCAGATGGACGTCACACACTTGCCAGAATTTGGAAAATTAAAATATTTGCATGTTACAGTTGATACTTCTTCTGGATTTTTGATGGGCTCCCTTCATGCCGGAGAAAAAACTAAAGATGTTATAGCTCATTGCTTACAAAATTTTGCCACTGTGGGTGTTCCAAAACAGTTAAAAACAGATAATGCCCCTGGTTATACTTCTACCTCTTTTAAACAATTTTGCTCAACATTTGGCATTACTCATATAACAGGAATCCCATACAATCCACAGGGACAAGGCATAGTTGAAAGAGCTCATCAAACTATTAAAATGTACTTATTAAAGCAAAAAGAAGGAATTGGGAAGGGGTATATATTCCCCAAAGATAAACTTAAAATAACCCTTTTTACTCTAAACTTTTTAAATTTGGATTCATCAGGACTTAGTGCTGCGGAAAGGCATATGTGTCCAAAAAATGTACATAAGCCCAAGGTACTTTGGAAGGATATTCTAACAGGACAATGGAAAGGTCCTGACCCAGTAATTGTCTGGAGTCGGGGGTCTGTTTGTGTGTTTCCACAGGGAGAACAGCAGCCGATTTGGATTCCAGAGAGATTAACCAAGGTCCTGACCCAGTGATTGTCTGGAGTCGGGGGTCTGTTTATGTGTTTCCACAGGGAGAACAGCAGCCGATTTGGATTCCAGAAAGATTAACTAAAGCGATTTCTACAGACCAAAAAGAAGATGATTTGGCTCAAATCCATAACAACTGATATCCAAAACTCCAGTTTGGCTATTCTTACATCTGCAACAGAACCAGGATGCTTTTTTCAATATCTATTTTATTATTGCCCTTTGCCATATCATGAAGTTCTATTTTGTTTTTTGAGCTCATACAGACCTAGGTTAATGTTTTGCTGATCAGTTCTAATTTTTGACTATAGAGTTTTTAAACATTGCAATGGAGATTTCACCTGTAAAAAGTTATAAGGCCTTTACTATAATGTTATGTGTTGTATGTATTATGTTATGTGTGCACACTTGTGTTTTGTGTTATATGTTTGAATGTCCATATATCATATATGATGAGCGCTCATGATAAAATGGATCCAAATATTTTTTTTTTGTTTCACGTGATTTATATGGTTTAATTTAAATTGGGTAAACAACTGTTGAGGATTGTTTTAATATGTAAACAAAAAAGAAGGTTAACAGATCTGTTTGTTTACTTTCACCTTTCCTTTTCATTATATTTAATAATTCTCTTAAAGATAATGTAAATTGTTAAGAAAATTGTTTTCTTTTAGTGCCTTCTGTAATGTTACATAATTTTTTCTTTAGCCATTATTCCCAGAATTCCTATCTTCATCCCAGTGCTGGTGAAGTCAAAGATAAAACCAATCTACACCTTCTACAATAGCCATCACTGAACTGCTTGCAGAACTTGCCTGGACACATTGTGAGCTCACCTGTATGCATTTTGAACTATCTGTTGGTGCAGCGACTTGTGGTAGTGTTGGGGTATTTTTGCTGATGATGTCACCGGTGGTACAATTTTTCAAGGGAGCCCTCAATTGGCTTAATGTCATGACATTTTGCATCCTCCTCTACTAGTGATGGTCTAAAATTTGGGGGCCAACAGAGGTGAGGCAAAGAACCTCACCCCCCCACTGGTGCAAAGGCCTATCCACAAGTATGGCTGTATGCTGGACCGGTAGTCAGTGACGGGTATGATCCAATTGCAGTGGTACCAACCTAAGACAGGAGGCTGACGCCTAGAGGTCAGTTCATCCGATGACGGGTAAGGACCATATGTTGAATTGGACTGCCTAACAGGCACGGTCCCTAAGCCACATGCTTGTTGTTTAAACAGAGAGGGGGAGATGTTGAGAGCCACAGCCGAAGGGGCCCCAGCAAACTTCCAGCTGCCAGCAATCCAGCTGCCGGCTGATGATTGGCTCACAGCGGCCCCAGCAACATCTAGCTGATTGGCTCCTCGGCCCCAGCAACATCTAGCTGATTGGCTCCTCTGCGGTGATGCTCATTGGACTGTTTCCCTGCCCTTTCAGACCACGGAGCTGCTCATTGGGGGACTTTTTGGCTCTGCCCACGTGACCCAGCCAATCGGCCTCAAGAGCAGGAGGATTGTGGGAGGTGGAGAGAAGCTTGTGGGGGGAGAGACAGGCGTGTGGAAAGCCGGTGGTGGCAGTTGAGGCTCTGAGGGGTTTTTCCTGAGATGCTGTTTGTTTGGCGTGTTTTGTTCTAAAAATAAAGTTAGTTTCTTTTGACAAGTGGCTCCTGATTGTGCCCAGCCAGACTGCGGCACGCCTAGACATAAAATTAGTACTAATTCTGGATTTAACCTAAACTCTAACACTAACCTGAACACTGACCTTGCATTTAACACTAAGCTATCTCTAAACCTGACCCTAACTGAAAACCTAAACCTAACACTAGACCTAGCCATAACCCATAACCTACAACTAGCCCTAATCATAATCCTAGCTCTTATATTACCCATAAACCTAACCCTATGCCTTAACCTAACACAAAACCTAGAGCGAAGTGTAGGCCTAAATCTAGCCCTAAGTGTAACCCTAACCCTACCCCTAGCCCTAATCCTAACCCTAACCCTAGCCTTAGTCCTAAACCTTACACAATTCCTAATTCTTACCTTAAATATAAACTTGGATCTATCCCTAACTTTAACCCTAACCCTAACCCTAACCCTAAACTTAACTGTATCTCTGAAACTAGCTCTAAACCTACACATTACCCTAACTCTAAACCTCACCCTATTGATAACCCTAGCCATAACCCTAACACTAGACCTAACCCTAAACCTAATACTCACCATAGCCCTAACCGTAGCTCAAACCGAATCCTGTAAAATAAACTTAAACATAACCATAGCCTTCACACTAACCCTAAAACAAAATCTAAATCTAACCCTAAACCTAAACCTAAACCTACATCTAACTATATCCATTACCTTAACCCTTATGCTAACCCTAATGATAACCCTAGCCCTAATCAGAACCCTAACCCTAAACCTACCTTAGTCCTATCGCTAGACCTACCACTGAACCTAACCCTTGACCTAGCATTAGCCCTAACTTTAGCTAAAACCCTAACTCTTAACCTAAATATAACACTAGGCCAAAACCTAACGCTAATCCTAGCCCTAATCCTAACCATGACCATAGCCCAAACCCTAGCTCAAACTCTATCCATTACCCTAACCATACCTTAAAACTAATACTAAACCTAGCCATAACCCTAACCCCAACTGTATCCCTAGACCTGATTCTCACCTGAAGCCTTGACCTACCCCTAATACTTATTCAATCCTTGACCCTTACCCTTAACCTAATCCTTGATCAAACCTGAACCCAAACCAAAACCTAACCCTAGCCCTAATCCTAAACTTAACCCTAGTCTTAACCCTATCTCTAACCCCACCCATTACCTTAACCCTAACCATAAACCTCATGATAACCCTAGCCCTCACCCTAAACCTACTCTAACCCTAACCGAATACCTAAATATAGACCTAAACATAAACCTAACCCTTACTGTAGTTCTAACCCTAGCTCAAATCCTAAAAGTTATGCTAAACCTAAGAATAACCCTGTTCCTAAACCTAAACCTAACCCTAACCCGAACCCTACATCTAACCCTGTCCACTACCCTTACTCTAATGATAACTCTAGTCCTAACCCTAATACTAACCCTAATTCTAGACCTAAGACTAAACTTAACCCAAGCCTTAGCACTAACCCTAGTTTAAACCCTAATTCATATCCTAAACCTAACCCTAGCCTAAACCCTAACACTAACCCTAACTCTAACCCTAATCCTAAACATAACCCTAGCCCTAAACCTAGCTCTAACTCTATCCATTACACTAATGATAACAAGAAATATAATGTTAACCCTAGGCCTAACTCTAAACCTATTTATTAACCTAAACCTAACCTGAACCCTAAAACTAACCTGAAGCTTAAACCTAACCCTATTTATTACCCTAACCCTAACACTAAACCTAATGCTAATTTGAGCCCTAACCCTAAACCTCAACCTAACCCAAACCCAAAACCTGATGCTGACCATTATACTACCCCTAGCTCTATCCCTGAACCTTACCCTAAACCTAACTGACACTAGACCTACCCATAAACCTTACCCTAAAACTATCCCTAACCATAACCCTAGACCGGATATTTGCCCTATCCCTAATTATGGCCATAACCCTAACACAAATGCAATCCCTCATCCTACCCTAAACCTAGCCTGACCCGCACCCAAACCCTAACTCTAACCGTATCCCTAATTTTATCCCTTTCCCCAGTTCTGAACCTTGCTATTACCCCATCCCTTCCCCTAAATCTAACCCTAACTCTAACCCTAGACTTAATCCTTACACTAATCCTAGACCTGATCCTAGCCCTAATTTAGAGTTAACCCTAATCCTAACACTAACACTAGGCCTAAATCTGTCATCCTAGCCCTATTCCTAGATCTAATGCTATCCCTTAAAATAACCCTAACACTTGCAATAACCTTAGCCCTAAAACTAGACCGAGCCCTAACCCAAGATCAAACCATAACTCTAAATGTAACCCTAAGCCTAAGCCTAAACCTCACACCAACACTAGCCCTAAAAATAACGCTAATCTTAAAACTAGCCCTAACCTAGGCCTAGCCCCATACCCCCCCAAAAAACGAGCCATAACCCTAACCTTAATCCTTAACCTAAACCAAAACCTAACTTACACCTAGCTTAATTTTAGACCTAATTCCCAGTCCTACTCTAACCGTAAAACTAACTTTGACACTGACTCTGACCCTAACACTAACCCTAGATCTATCATCACTCTAAACCTATACCTAACCCTAAAACTAGACCTAGCCCTAACCCTAAAAGTAGCCCTAATTATATCTCTAGTACTTACATTAGCTGTAGCCCTTATCCTAGCCCTAACCTAACCCAAAACCTAGCCTTAAACCGAGTCTTACACCTTGTTTTAACCCTAACTCTAACCATAGCCCTAACCATTAACCTAAACCTAACACTAACCCTAAAACTTGCCCTAACCCTAAACTTAACCCTAGCCTTAATCTTAACCATAATTCTTGCCCTAACCTTAGCTCTAACCCTATCCATTACCCTAACAATAATCCTAACCCTAATGCTAACCCTAGGAAAACCCTAACCCTATCTTTAACACTATCATTATCCATTACCCTAAACCTAACCTGAATCCTAAACCTAACCATAACCATAAACTTTACCCTAACCTTAAACCTAACTATAACGTTAATGATAACCTTGACCCTAAACCTTAACCTAACCCAAACCTTAACCTGACTGTGACCCTAATAATAACCCTATCTCTAAATCTGACCCTAACCCTCAACCTAACCCTTACACTAGAACTAGCCATAACCCTAAATAAAAACTAACCCTAATCATAAACCTACACCTGACATTAACCAAATCCCTAATCATAGCCCTAACTTTAACCAAAACCTAGCCATAATCCTAGCCCTAGCCTAGCCCTAATCCTAACCCTAAACCTAGGCTTAATCCTCATCCTAACCCTAATCCAAACCCTAATCCTATTTTGATCCTCTCCCTAAACCTAGCTATAACATCATACCTTACACTAATCCTAACCCTAAACCTAGCCATAAACCTAGGCCTAGCCCTAACACTAACCCTAGCACTAATCCTAGAACTAATTTAACCCTCACCCTAACCCTACCCCTAACTCTGACCCTAGCACTAACCCTAGTTCTAAACCTATCCTGTACCATAACCCAAACCCTAGCCCTAAACCGAGCCCCAACACAAGCCCAAATTTCACCAGAGCTCTAAACCTAGACCTAACCCTAACTATAAAGTAAACCCTAAACCTAAGCCTAAACCTCACCCTAACACTAGCCCTAACCCTAATGCTAATTGGAAAGCTAGCCCTAACCGTAGCCCTAGGACTCAAACAAAACCGAGTCATATGCTTAACCCTAATCCTTAACCTAAACCAAACCCTAATCTTATACCTAGCCCTAACCTAGCCCTAATTCGAGTTTTAACCCTAACTCTAGAACTTACCCTGACCCTGAATCACAACCTATCACTAACCCTACCTCTAAATATCTCCCTAATTCTAAACCTAAACCGAACATTAGACCTAGCCCTAACTCTAACCCTAAAACTAGCCCTAGTCTTAATGCCAGTTCTTACATTAGCCATAGCCCTGTAATAACAGAAAACCTAGCTCTAATCTGAGACCTAAACCTAGCTTTAAACCTAACCCTAACCTTAAGCCTAGGCCTATCCCTAACCCTAACACTAGCCCTAATGCTAACTCTAAACTTATCCCTTACTGTAAAAGCCAAATCCCCCAAATAATGCTACCCTAGTCCTAACCCTAATCCTTAGCCTACCCCAAAGCATAACTCTAATACTAATCCTAACCCTAGCCCTCATTCTAGCTCTAACCCTAACCCAAACCCTAACACTAACGCTGACCCTTATTCTGACCCTAACTCTAATCCTAGGTTTATACTTGAAACTAACCCCAAACCTAACCCTAACACTAGCGTTATGGGTAACCCTATACCTAAACCTAACTTTAACAATTAACCTAGACAAAAGCCTAATCCTAAATCTAGCCATATCTCTAGCAATAGCCCCAAACAATAACCTAGCCCTAGCCCTAACAATTACCGTTAACCTAACCCAAACATTAACCCTCCCCCTAAACCTAACACTAGTTCTAATTTTGGCCCCCAAAATGAACAGAACCCTAACACAAACAAAGACCCTAGCCTAAATCCTAACCCTAACCCTAACCCTAATTCTAGCTCTAATCCTATCCATTAGCTTAACCATGACTCTATCCCTAATGGTTACCCAACGATAACCTCAACCATATCCATTACCTTAAACCTAACCTGAACCCTATACCTAACCATATTCATTACCCTAACCCTAAATCTAACCCTAAAACTAATTTGAGCCCTAACCCTATACCTCAACCTAAACAAACCCAGACTCTGACTCTGACCCTAGCTCTAAAACTGACCCTAACCCTCAACCTAACCATTTCACTATACCTAGCCATAAACCTAACCCTAAAACTATCCCTAACCATAACCCTAGACCTGACATTAGCTCTAGCCTTAATGCTAGCCCTATCCCCCCCCCCAAAAAAAAAAAAAAAAAAAAAACATAGCTCTAAACCTGGCCATAAACCTAGCCTTAATCCTAAACCTAATTCTAACTTTAGCCCTAACCATAAATTTACCACACACACTAGGCCTAAACCTAACTATAACCTCATACCATACCCTAACTTTAATCCTAAACTTAGCCCTCAACCAAGGCGTAGCCCTAATGCTAACCCTAACTCTAATCCTAGCCCTAATTTAGCCCTAACCATAAATCTAATCATATTCCTAGCCCTACAACTAACTCTAACTCTCAACCTAGCCCTATCACTAGTTCTAAACTTTTCCCTTACCATAACCCAAAGCCTTGCCCTAACCCTATCCCAAACCTAGCCCCAAACTTAGTCCTATACCTAAACCTAGATCTAAACCTAAATCTAAATCTAACCCTAACCCTAAAAATAAACTTCACCCTAACACTAGTCCTAACCCTAATGCTAATTTGAAAAGTAGCCCTACCCTAGCTAAAGCCCTCAAACAAAACTGAGCTACAGCCCTAATCCTAACTCTTAACCTAAACCAAATCCTAATGCTACACCTAGTCCTATCCCTATCTCTACCATTAATACTGACCCTGACTCTGACTCTAAAACTCACCCTAGCTCTAAACATACCCTTAACCCTAAACATAAACCAAACACTAGACCTAGCCCTACCCTAACCATAAAACTAGCCTGATTGTAAAGCCAGTTCTTACATTAGCCATAGCCCGAACCCTAACACAAAATCTAATCCTAATCTGAGCCCTAACCCTAGCTGTAACCCAAACCCTAAATCTAACTCTAGCCTTAACCCTAAACCTAGCTCTAACCCTATATCTTACCCTAAGCAAAACTCTCACCCTAATGCTACCCTAGTTCTAACCCTAATCCTTAGATTACCCCCAACCCTAACTTTATTTCTAGTTCTAACCTTATCCCTCATTCTATCTCTAACACTGTCCCAAAGCCTAAGCCTAACACTGACCCTTATTCTGACCCTGACACTAACCCTAGTTCTAAGCCTGACCCTAACTCTAAATAGAACACTAACACTAGCCCTACTGGTAAACCTATATCTAATCTAACCATAATACTAGCACTAGAACTAAAATTAATCCTAAATATAGCCATAACTCTAGCCCTATCCCTAAACAATTCTAACCCCAGCTCTAACAATAACCATTAACCTAAGGCAAAGATTAACCCTACTGCTAGACCTAACCCTAGTTCTAATTCTGGCCCTAAACATAAACCCAATGCTAACTCGAAAACTGACCCTTATCCTAACAAAAACCCTTGCTCTAAACCTTATCCTAACCCAAAACATAACCCTAACTATAGAACTATCCATAGCCCTAACTCTAAAACTGCCCATAACCATAAACCAGACTCTTTCATTACCCATAGCCCTAATGCTAGCCTAAATCTCAAACAAAACCTAGCCCTAACCCTAGCCCTAAGCGTAACCCTACCCAAAAATCTAGCCCAAACCCTAACGATAATACTTGCCCTAGCCCTAACCCTAGCTCAAACTCTAACCCTTACCCTAAACATCCTTAACCTTAACCTTAACCTTAGCCCTAGCCCTATCCTTAACCTTAACCCTAGCCCTAATCCTAATTGTAACTGTAGCCCAAAACTTAGAACTAAATTTATCCATTACCTTAAACATAACCCTGAACCTAATGCTAATCTTAGCCCTAAACATAGCCCTGACTCTAACCCTAACACTCGCCTTAGCCTTAACCCTAGCTCAATCCCTAACACTGAACCTAACCCTAACAGTAGCCCTAACACTAACCCTATGCCTAACCCTAACTGTAGCCCTAATCCTAAGCTTAACACAAGCCCTAACACTAGCACTAACCTTATCCCTTATCTTAAACATAAGCCTAAACCAAATGCTATCCTTAGGCCAAACTCTAACCCTATCCCTAACACGAACCCTATACATTACTCTAAAAATTAACTGAATCCTAAACCTAACCATATCCATTACTCTAACCCTAAACCTCACCCTAACCCTAATCATAAAACTAGCCGTAATTGTAAAGCCAGTTCTTAACCCTAACGCTAATTCGAGCCCTAAACCTAAATCTTAACCCAAACCAAAACCTAACCTGACTCTGAACTTAATAATATACTTAGCTCTAAACCTTACCCCTACATTAAACCTAACCCTCACACTAGACTTGGCCATAAACCTAACCCTAACACTATCCCTAACCATAACCCTAGACCTTACATTAGCCCAAGCCCTAATCCTAGCCCTAACACTAACAAAAATTCTAGCCCTCATCCTAGCCCTAAACCTAGCCTTAAACCTAACCCTCACCCTTACCCTAGCCCTATCCTGAATTTTAAAGCTCGACTTAGCCATAAACCTAGATATAACCCCATCACTTCCCCTAAAACTAACTCTAAACCTAACACTAACACAACATTAACCCTAGCCCTAACCATAGACCTAACCCTAACACTGACCCAAACGCTAATCCTATCCCTAATTTATCCTAACCCTAACCCTAACCCTAACCCTAAAACTAACTCTCAACCTAGCCCTATTTCTATTTCTAACCCTATCCATTACCATAACCTCACACTAGTCCTAACCTTAGCCGTAAACCTAGCCAGAGCCCTAACCCTAGATCTAAACATAACTGTAAATCTCACCCTAACCTTAAGCCTAAAACTCACCATATCACTAGGCCTAACACTATTGCTGATCCTAAAACTAGCCCTAACCCTAGCCCTAGCCCTAAAACAAAACCAAGCCATTGCTCTAACACTAAACCTTACCCTATACCAAACCCTAACCCTATAACTAGCCATAACCCTAGCTCTAATTCGAGTCCTTGGCCTAAAACTAACCCTAAACCTGACTCTTATCCAAACACTAACCCTAGCTCTAAATATCAACCTTACCCTAACACAAAATTAGCCCTAACCCTAACACAAAATTAGCACTAATCCAAGCCCTAACATTAGTTTTAACCCTAACCCTAACCTTAATCCTAGCCCAAAACATAACCCTAAACATAACCCTAACCCTAGCTCTAACCCTATTCCTTACCCTAAGCCAAACCCTATCCATAATGCTAACCCTCATCCTAACCCTAATCCTTAGCCTAAACCAAACACCAACCCTATTACTACTTTTAACCCTAACCCTCATTCTAGCTCTAACCATAACCCAAAACCTGACTCTAAACTTCACCCTTATTCTGACGCTAACACTAATTATAGGTCTAAACCAGACCCTGCTCCTAAACCTAACCCGGAAACTAACCCTACCAGAAACCTTATACCTAAATTTAACACTATCCCTAGCCCTAAACCTAAACCTAATCCTAAATCAAGCCATATATCTAGCCCTAGACCTAAACAAAAACTTAGTCCTATCCCTAAGAATAACCCTTAACCTAATCCAAACATTAACCCTGCCCCTATACCTAACATTGTTCTAATTCTGTCTCTAACACCTAACCCTAACTCTAACCTGAATATTGACCCTGACACTAACACTAAACCTAGCTCTAAACCTGACAATAAACCAAATTCTAAACTTAGCACTAGACCTAGCCATAACCCTTACCCTACAACTAGCTGTAATTAGAACCCTAGATCATACATTACCCATACACTAACCCTAGGCCTAAACCTAACACAAAACCTAGCCCTAATCCAAGGCCTAAACCTACCCTAAGCATAACCCTCACCCTATCCATAGCTCTAACCCTAACCCTAACCCAAACCCTCACCTTAGTCCTTACCCTAGCTCAAAGACTAACCCTTAGCAAAAACATAAACCTAGCCCTATACCTACCCATAGCCCTAAACCTAACTCTAATCCTAACCTTAACACTAGCTCTAACCCTAGTTCTAGCCCAAGCCATTACCCTAACTCTAACCATAACCGTAATGATAACCCTGGCCATAACCCTAACTGAAACCCTAACACAAAACATAAACATAACCCTAGACCTAACCCTAAACCTGACCCTTGATTTAGCCCTAACCCTAACTCATACTCTAACACTTACCCTAAACCGAACAGTAAACCCAGCCCTATAACTGAACTTAACCCTAAACCTAAACTTAACCCTAAAGCTAACCTTACATCTAACCCAATCTATTACTCTAAACCTAACACTAAACCTAACAAAACCCCTAGCCCTAACCCTAAATCTAACCCTTACCATAACCATAACCCTAAACCTAGACCTAACACTAAACCTAACCATCAACCTAGGACTAATCCTAGCTCAAAATCTAACCCTTACTCTAAACCTAACCTTAACCCTACCCTAAGCTAAGGTTACTAGCCTTAACCCAAACCCTAACCCTAAATGTAGCCCTAATCTTAACCATAAACTTAACCCTAATCCTAGCTCTAACACTATATATTACCCTTATGATAATTCCAATCCTAATGCTAACTCTATGCATAACCCTAAACTTATTGGTATCCTGCATTCTCTCCATTACCCTAAACCTACCCTGAACCCTAAATCGAACCTCTCCATTACCCTAACCCTAACCCTAACACTCATTTGAGCCCTATCCCTAAACCTTAACCTAAAACAAACCTTAAACATGATCCTGACCCTAAAAGTACACCTAGGTCTAAACCTGAGCCTTACCCTAAGGCTAACACTTACACTAGACCTAGACACAAACCTAACCCTAAATCTACCCCTAACTGTAACATTAAACCTGACATTATTCCTAGCCCTAATTCTAGACCTAAACCCACAATAAGCCCTTGCCCTCATCCTAGCCCTAAACCTAGCCTTAATCATTCCCTAACCCTAATCCTAGCCTTAACTCTAATTCTAACCCTGATCCTACATCTAAACTTAGGTATAAAAACATCTTTTACCCTACACATAACCATAACCCTATTCCTCATGCTAGGCCTAAACTGAAAACTAACCCTAGCCCTAATCCTAGCCCTATTTAGACCTATCCCTAAAATTAATCATAACCCTACCCCAAAGGCTAAGTCTAACTTTCACCCTAGACCTATCCCTATTTCTAAACATATCCATTATCATAATCTTAATTCTAGCCCTAACCCTTGCCCTACCTTAAACCTAGCCCTAACCCTAGATCTAATGATAACTCCAAATCTAACCCTAAACTTAAGCCTAAGCCTAACACTAACACTAGCCCTAACCCTAATGCTAATCATATAACTAGTTCTGACCCTAAACCTAGGACTAAAACCAAACTGAGCAATACCCTAACCCTAAAACTTAACTTAAACCAAAATCTAAACTCTAAACCTAGACCTAACCTATCCCTTTTTCGTGTCCTAACTCTAACCTTAAAACTTACCCTGACCCTGACGCATATCCTAGCACCCACTCTAGCTCTAAACTCCACCCTAAACTTAAACAAAACCCTAAATCCCTAAATGTAACCCTAGCCCTAATTTGAGTCATAACCCTAACCTTAAAACTCACCCTGACCATGACTCATATCCTAACACTCACCCTAGCTCTAAAAACCTCCTTCACCGTAAACCCAACCCTATTATTAACCCTAGCCCTTATTTGAGTCCTAACCCTAACCCTAAAACTAACCCTGACCCTGACTCTCAAAGTAACCCTAATTATACCACTAACTTAACCCAATACCGAGCCCTAATCTGAGCCATAACCCGAGTTTTAAACCTAATCCTAACCATAATCCTAGCCCCTAATCATAACCATAATCCTAGACCTAACCCTAGCTCTAACCCTATTTATTGCCATAAACATAACCTAACCTTAATGCTAACACTAGGCCTAAACCTAACCCTATCCCTAATCCTAAACCTATCCATTACCATAAACCAAACTTAAACTCTAAACCTCATCCTATCATTAGCCTAACACTTACTCTAATGCTAATTTGAGCCCTAAGTTTAAATGTTAACCTATCCCAAACCCTAACTCACACCCTGACCCTAAATATACCCCTAGCTCTAAACCTGACACAAACCCTAAACCTAACCCTTACACTACAGGTAGCCATAAAACTAACACTAAAACTATCTTTAACCAAAACCGTAGACCTGATATTAGCACTAGACCTAATCCTAGCCCTAACCCTAAAAAAACCCTATCCATCTTCCTAGCCCTAAACCTAGCCTTATTCATAACCCTAACCCTAACCCTAACCCTAATTCTAAACTCACCCTATCTTTAAACCTAGCTATAACTCCATCCATTAGCCTAAACTTAACTCTAACCCTACCACTAGGCCTAAGGTGAACACAAACCTAGCCCTAATTCTAGCCCTAATTTAACCCTATCCCTAAACCTAACCCAAACCTTGGCCCTAAGACTAACTCTAACTCTGACACTAGCCCTATCCCTAGTTCTAACCCTATCCCTTTCTCTAACCCTAACCCTAGCCCTAATCCTCGGGATAACCCTTGCCTAATCTTTATATCTAGTCCTCACCTAAATTTAACCCTAACTCTAAGTCTAACACTAAGCCTAGGCCTAAGCCTAACCTTAACCCTAGCTCTAACCCAAGCCATTATCCTAACTCTAAACCTAACCATAATGAAAACCCTAGCCCTAACCCTAAATGAAACCTTAACACAAACCATAAACCTAACCCTAGACCTAACCCTAAACCTAAACTTTGCTATAGACCTAATTCTAACTCAAACCCTAACCCTTACCCTAAACTCAACAGTAAACCCAACCCTAAAACTAAACTTAACCGTAAACCTAAACTTAACCCTAAAGATAACCTTACATCTTACCCAATCTATTACTCTAAACCTAACCCTAACCTAGTGAAAACTCTAGCCCTAATCCTAAACCTAACCCTGACCATAACCATAATTCTAACCCTAGACCTAACACTAAACCTAACCCTCACTCTTGGAATAACCAAGCTCAAAACCTATCCTTTACCCTAAACCTACCCCTAACCCTACCCTAAGCTAGGGTTACTAGACTTAACCCTAATCCTAACCCTAAATCTAGCCCTAGTCTTAACCATAAACTTAGGCCTAACACTAGCTCTAATCCTATATATTATCCTTATGATAATCCTAATCCTAATGCAAACCCTACACCTAACCCTAACCCCATTTCTATACCAAAACCTCTTCATTACCCTAAACCTACCCTGAAACCAAAACCTAACACTATACATTACCCTAACCCTAACCTTAATGCTCATTTGAGACCTATCCCTAAACCTTATCATAAAACAAACCCTAAAACCTCATCCTGAAATAAAAATACACCTAGGTCTAAACCTGAGCCTTATCCTAAGCCTAACACTTATGCTAGAGCTAGACAAAAACCTAACCCTAAATCTACCTTAACTGTAACACTAGACCTGACATTAGTCATATCTCTAATTCTAGACCTAAGCCTACAATAAACCTAACCCTAATCCTAGCCCTAAACCTAGCATTATTCATAACCTAATCCTAACCATAGCCCTAACTCTAATTCTAACCCTCATCCTAAATCTAAACCTAGCTATAACAACATCCCTTAACCTAAACATAACAAAACCGTAACATAACCATAGTTCTAACAATAGGCCTAAAATGAACTTTGACCCTAGCCCTAATCCTAGCCCTAATTTAGCCCTATCCCTAAAACTAAACATAACCCTAGCCCTAAGACTAAATCTAACTCTCGCACTTGACCTATCCCTATTTCTAAACGTATCTATTACCGTAACCCTAACCCTAGCCCTAACCTTTGTCCTATCCTTAGACCTAGCCCTAATGCTAGTTCTAATGCTAACTCCAAATCTAACACTAAGTCTAAGCCAAAGCCTAAGTCCAACACTAACCCTAACCCTCAACCTAAGAAGAACCATAACCCAAACCATAACACTGACACTAACCTTTCCCCTACCCCTAACTCTAAGCCTATGCCTAACACTAACCCTAAACCTAACAATAACCTTAACACTAAACCTAAACCTAACCCTAAAACACACCCTAACCCTAACACTAATCATAACATTAACACTAATCCTAACCTTAACCTTAACTCTAACATTAACCCTAAAGCTAACCCTAACACAAACCCATACCCTAACCCTAAAACTAAACCAAACCCTAACACTAACCCTAACACTAAACCTAACCCTAACATTAACCCAAATTCTAACACTACCACTACCCCTAACACTAACCCTAATACTAATCCTAACACTAAACCTAACAATAAGCCTTACTATAACCGTTACCCTAACCAAAAACCTTACACTAACATGAATACTAACCCTAACCATAATCATAACCATAACACTAACCCTAACACTAACCCTAAATCTAACCCTAACCCTAACTCTAACCAGAACACAAACCCTAATATTAATCCTAAACCTAACCCTAATGCTAACCCTAACACTAACCCTATCCCTAACCATAAAACTAACTCTAATCCTAACCATAACCCTAATATTAACCCTAAACATATCCCTAACACTAACACTATTATTAACCCTAACCCTAACACTTACACTAACACTAATACTAAGCCTAAGCCTAGCCCTAAACCTAAAACTAAGAAGAACTATAACCCTAACACTAAACCTAAACCTAAAACTATTCCTACCATAAGATTAATCCTAAACCTAAACCTAACCCTAACACTAAACTTAACACAAATCCTAACCCTAACCTAACACTAACCTTAACAAACCCTAAACCTAACACTAACCAGAACACTAACCCTAACGCAAAACCTAACACTAACACTAATCGTAACCCTAACCCTAATCCTACATGTAACCGTAACATAACACTAACCCTAAAATTAACACAAACACTAAGCCTAACCCTAAAAGTAACCATAACCCAAACCCTAACTTAACACTCATCCTAATCCTAACCCTAACCCTAACCCTAATCCTATCTGAAACTCTTACCCTAACAAACCTTAAGTCTAAACCTAACACTAACCCTAACACTAACCCTAAATCTAACACTAACTCTAAAACTAATCCTAACCCTAACCCTAACACTAATCCGAACACTAAAACTAAACCTAAATATAACCCTAAGCATAACCCTAACACTAACAATAGCCCTAACCATAATCCTAACCCTAGTGCTACCCTAGCACTAACCCTAAACCTACTGTAATGCTAACCGTAACACTAACCCTAACCCTAACCCAACCCTAACACTAAACCTAACCATAAACCTAACCCTAACAAAACCTTTAACCCTAAATCTAAACCTAACAAAAACCTAACCCAAACACTAAATCTAACCCTAAAACACACCCTAACCCTAAACCTAACCCTAATGTTTAAACTAACCCTAACCCTAACACTAATATTACCCTAACACTAAATGAAAACCTAACCCTAAACCTAACACTAGCCCATTCCCTAAAACTAACCTTAACCCTAACCCTAACCCTATCACAAACCTCAACCCTAACCCTAACATTAACACTAAACCTAACCAATCCATAACCCTATCACTAACACTAACCCTCACCTAAACCTAAACCTAACACTAAAATTAACCCTAACCCTAACACTAAACCTCAACCTATCCCTAAACTTAAACTATTGCTAACCGTCTCCCTAACCCTAACACGAACACTAACCCTAACCATACACTAACCCTAACCTTAAAACAAACCCTAAACCTAACCCTATCACTAACCCTTATACTAACCTTAACCCTAACCCTAACACTAATTCTAAACCTAACCCTAACCCTAACACTAACCCTAACACGAACCCTAACACTAACCCTAACACTAACCATAAGCCAACCCTAATACCAACCATATTACGAACCCTAATGCAAACACAAACAATAACACTAACCCTAAACCTAACTCTAACCCTAATCCTACATGTAACAATATTCTAACACTAACTCTAATCATAACACACACCCTAACCCTAACTCTAACACTAATCCTAAAATGAACCCTAATCCTCACACTAACCCTAACCCTAATCCTAACAGTAACCCTAACCCTAACTCTAATCCTAAACCTAACACAAATTCTAGTTCTAAGCCTAACCCTAACACTAACACAAAAACTAATGCTACTTTAACCCTAAACCAAAACCTAACACTGACTCTAACACTATCTTTTACCATAACACTACCCCTTACCTTAACACTAACCTTAACTATAAATCTAACCCTAACCCTAAACCTAAACCTAATTCTAATGCTAATCCTAATCGTAACCCTAACACTATCCCTAACACTAACCCTAACACAAACCCTAACCCTAACACAAAACTTAACAGAAACCCTAACCCTAACACAAAACTTAACACAAACCCTAACCTTAACCCTACCACTAAACCTAAATTCAACCATAACCCTAAATCTAACAATAAATCTAAAACAAACCCTAACCCTTACTATAACACTACCTATAATCCTAATGCTAACTGTAAACCTAACCCTAACTCTAGCCCTAAACCTAACAAAAACCCTAGGTCAAACCCTAACGCTAACACTTAGACAAACACTAACCCTAACCCTAACACTACCCTAAAACTAACCCTAATTCTAACACTAACCCTAAACCTAACCCTAAACTTAATACTAACCCTAACACTAAACCTAACCTTAAACATAATCCTAATCCTTACCTTAACCCTAACACTAAACCTAAACTTAACCATAACCATAACCATAACACTAACACTAACCCTAACTATAACTCTAACACTAATCCAACAATATCCATAAGCCTAACACTAACCCTAACACTAAATTTAATACTAACCCTAATGCTAACACAAACACTAGCCATAACCCTAACACAACCCTAACACTAACCCTAACCTTACACAAACCCTAACAAATCCTAACCATAATCTTAACGCTAACACTAACTCTAACCCTAACCCTAACCTTAACCTAACACTAATTCTAACCATAATCCCAACCCAAACCCTAACCTTAACATTAACACAAACACTAACCCTAAACCTAACCCTAACCCTAAAACAAACACTAACCTTAACCCTAACCCTAACCATAATCTTAACCCTGACCCTAACCCTAACACTAACCCTATCCCTAACACTAAACATAATCCTAACCTTAACCCTAACCCTAACACTAACCCTAAACCTAACCCTGACAAAAAACCTAACAGTAACCTTAAACTTAACCCTAACACTAACCCTAACCCTAAACCTAACCCAACCCTAAACCTAACAATAACTCTAATGCTAACACTAACCCTAATCCTAACACAAACCCTAAGTCTAACACTAAACCTAACGCTAACCATAATTTTAGACCTAACACTAACAGTAAAACTAACCCTAACCCTAACCCTAAAAATAACCTTAACCTTAACACTAACACAAACCCTAACCCTACCCCTAACCATTACACTAACACTAACTCTAACTCTAAACCTTACTGTAATCCTAACACTAAAACAAACCCTATTTCTAAACTTAAAAATAACCCTAATCCTATCCATAACCCTTACACTAACCGTAAACCTGACCCTAATAAAAGCCTGCCCTTAAACTTAACCCTAACACAAACCTTAACACTAATCCTAACACTAAATCTAACACTAACCTAACCCGAACAATAACTCTAACTCTAAAATTAACCCTAACCCTAAAATTAACCCTATAACTAACCATAAACCTAACTCTAAACCTAACCCTTACTCTAACACTAACCCTAACCCTGTCACTAACCCTAACCATAAACTTAACCCTAACCCTAACCCTAACACTCACCCTAACCCTAACCCTAACAATAACACTAACTGAACACTAACCCTAAACCTAATACTAACACTTACCCTAATTCTAACTATTACCTTAAACCTAACACTAACCCTAAACTTAACCCTAACAATAAAACTAACCCTAACCCTATACCTAATCATAACACTAACCCTAACACAAAATCTAACACTAACAATAACACTAACCCTATCCTAATCCTAACCCTAACACTAACCCTAACAAGAAAACTAACCCTAAACCTAACTCAAACCCTAAATCTAACCCAAACACAAACCCTAAACCTAAGAGTAAACCTAAGCCTAAAACTTACCCTACCACTAACCTTAACCCTAAACACTAACACTATCACTAAATTTAACCCTACCCCGAACACTAATCATAACCCTAAACCTAAACCTAAGCCTAACACTAACATTAACTCTAAACCTATCCCTAACCCTAACAGTATAATAAACATTAACCCTAACACTAACATTAACCGTAAACCTAAACCTAAACCTAACTCTAACCCTAACAATAAACCTAATCCCAAAACTATTCATAATCCTAACACTAAACCTAACCCTAATTCTAACCCTAATATAACCCTAATCTTACCTGTAACCCTTACACTAACCCTAAACCTAACTCTAATCTAACTCTAAAACTAACCATAACCCTAACACTAACCCTAAGCCTAAACCTTACCCTAACACTAACCCTAACCATAAACCTAACACTAACACTAATAATAAACCTAACCATAACTCTAACCATAAAAATAACTCTAACACTATCAGTATCCCTAACCCTAACAATAACTCTAAACCTATCTCTAACCCTAACACTAAAATTAACTCTAACCCTAACATTAAAACAAACCTAACCCTAACGCTAATCCTCAAACTAACACTCAACCTAAACAAAACTGTAACAAAAACCCTAATTCTAACACTGACACTAACCTAACCCTAATCCTAACCATTACCTTAAACCTAACAATAACCCTAAACTTAACTCTAACCCTAACACTAAAACTAACCCTAAGCTAAACCTAATCCTAATTCTAACACTAACCCTAACCCTAAATCTAATCCTAACACTAATCCTAACACTAACCCTAATACAAAATTTAACACTAATATTAACCCTAACCCTAACCTAATAATAACGGTAACCCTAACCCTAACAATAAATTTAACCCTAATCCTAACTCAAACCCTAAACCTAATCCTAACAGCATCCCTAACCCTAACACTAACCCTAACCCTTACCCTAAAACTAACCTTAACCCTAAACCTAACCCTATCACTAAACTTAAACCTAACCCTAACCATAACCATAACAATAACCCTAAACCTAACCATAAGTGTAACACTAACTCTAAACCTATAACTGACCCTAACACTATAATTAACCCTAACCCTAACCCTAAAAACAAATACTAACACTAAACCTAACCGAAACCCTAACCGAAACCCTAACGCTAGCCTTAACCCTAACCTTCACCCTAACCCTAGCCTTAACCCTAACATTCACCCTAAACCTCACCTTATTAGGAATCCTAATTGTAAACCTAACACTAACTCTAACCCTAATCCTAACCCTTAAATTAACCATAACTCTAACCCTAAACTTAACCCTAAACCTAAACTTAACCCTAACCCTAACATTAACACTAACCCTAAAGCTAACACAAAATTTAACACTAACACTAACCCTAACCCTAATTCTAAACCAAATTCTAAACCTAACCATAAAACTAACCTAACCCTAAGCCTAATCCTAACCCTAAACCTTACCATAACACTAAAACTTAACTGAAACCCTAACCCTAACAATAAGTTTGACCCAAAACATAACCCTAACCCTAACACTAATTCATACCTATTCCTAAACCTAACATGTTTCCTAACCCTAACCATAACCATAACCATAACCATATCACTAACCCTAAACCTAACCCTAAACCTTACCCTAACTTGAACACTTAACCTAACCCTAACCATACCATAACACTAACCCTAACACTATACCTAAACCTAACATTAACCCTAGCACCAAAATTAACCATAACCCTAACCCTAATACTAAACCTAACCCTAAACCTAATCCTAACACTAACCCTAATTGTAACGCTAACCCTAAACCTAAAACTTACCCTGACCCTAACCCTAACTCTAACACTTACCCTGACCCTAACTCTAACCCTAACAAGAACCCTAATCCTAACCCTAACCCAAACACTAAGCCTAACACTAACTGTAACCCTAACCCTAACACTGACACTAACCCTAACAATAACCCCAACTCTAACATTAAAATTAATCTTAAGAAAATCATAACCCTATCACTTACCCTAAACCTAACCATAAATGTAAACCTAATATTAACCTTAACCCTAACATGAACCCTAACACTAACACTAACCCTAATCCTAACCCTAACACTAAACCTAATTCTAACCATAACCCTTACCCTAAACCTAAACCAAACCTGAACACTAATCCTAACCCTAAACCTAAATGTAAAACTAACCCAAACACTAAAACTAAACCTAAACCTAACCCTAATCCTAACACTAACCCTAACCATAACCATAACGGTAAAACTAACATTAACCAAACTCTAACCCTAAACCTAAAACTAACCCTAATCCTAACAGTAACTCTAACCTAACCCTAATTTGAACCATAATACAAATCCTAAACCTAACCCTAACACTAACCCTAACCCTAACCATAATAATAACCCAAACTCCAACCTAACCCTAAATGTAAGCCTAACCCTAAACCTAACCTGAACCCTAAGCCTAATCCAAACCTAGATACTAACCATAAATCTAACCGAAACTTTCACCCTAACACAAACCTAACCCCTAACCCTAATCCTAACACTACCCCTACCCCTACCCCAACCCATAATCATAACCCTAAACCTAACACTAACCCTAACACTAACCCTAAACCTCACCCTAACCTAACCCTAAGCCTAACACTAACCCAAACACTAACCCTAAACCTAACTCAAAGCCCAACCCCAAACCTAATCCTAACACTAACCCTAACCCTAACCATAACACTAATCCTAACCCTACCCTAATGCTAAACCTAATCCTTACAATAACCCTAACATGAAGCATAACTGTAATTATAACCCTAACATTAACACAAACCCTAAACCTAACCTGAACCATAACACTAACACTAACCCTAAACTTAACCCTAACACTAACACTAAAATTAACCCTGTTTTGCTAAACCTAACCCAAACACTAAGCTTAACCCTAACACTAACCGTAAACCTAAACCATAACCAAAACCTAACCATAACCCTAACCTAACACTAACGCTCACCTTACCTAACCCTAACTGAAACCCTAACCCTAAAACTAAACCTAACACTAACACTAAACCTAATCATAACACAAACCCAAACAATAACCATACCATTAACCCTAACCATAAACCTAACACTAACCCTAAACCTAACCCTAATCTTAACATTAATACTAACACTAAGCCTAACCCTAACATTAACACTAACACTAACTCTAACCCTTAACCTAACACAAACCCTAACCTAAAACATAACCCTTATCCTAACCTAACCCTAACTCTAACACTTACATAACCCTTATCCTAACCCTAACCCAAACACTATCACTAACCTTAAACTTAACACTAACCGTAAGCCCAACTCTAACCCTATCCCTAACATGAAAGCTAACCCTATCCCTAACACTAAAGCTAAAAGTAACCCTAACCCTAACACTCACCTTAACCCTAACCCTAACACCAACCCTAACACTAAACTTAACCTACACCTAATTCTAAAACTAACCCTAACCCTAACCCTGACAGTAGCACTAATCCAAACCTACCCATAAACCTAACACTAACTCTAACCCTAAACATTACCCTAGCTGTAACAATAATATTAAACCTAACCGTACCCTAATACTAACACTAACCTTAACCCAAATCCTAAAACAAATGCTAACTCTAAAATTAACCATAACCATAACCCTTACCCTAATACTAAAACTAACATAATCCTAAAACTTATGCTAACAATAACACTTACTCTAACACTAACCCTAACCCTAACACTGAGCCTAACCCTAATTCTAACCCTAAACATAACACTACACTAATTCTTACCCTAACACTAACCCTAAACCTATTGTAACCCAAACACTATACTTAACTCTAACCCTAACCATAACACTAGCCCTAACCCTTACGCTAAACCTTAGATGAACTGTAACGCTAAACCTAACCCTAATAATAACCCTAAACCTGACCCTAACCCTAATACTAACAATAACACTAAACCTAAACCTAACCCTAACCCTAAACATAACACTAACCCTAACCCTAACCCAAACATGAAACCTAACCTTAAACCTAACACTAATTATAAACTATAACCTAACACTCACCCTAACACTAACCCTAAACCTAACCCTATAACTAACCCTAACCCTAATGCCAGAGCTAACAGTAACCCTAACCCTAAACCTAACCCTACTCCTATCCATTACCCTAACACTAATCCTAAGAGTAACCCTAACCCTAACCCCAACCCTAACAATAACCATAAACCTATCCCAAAACCTGACACTAACTGTAACTCTAGACCTAATCAAAACCCTAACCCTAACCCTAACCCTAACCCAAACCCTAACCCTAATCCTAACCCTAACCCTAACACTAACACTAAACCTCACCATAACCCTAAAAGTCACCCTAACCCTAACCCTCAACCTATCACTTATCTTAACACTAACCATAATCCTCAATCTAACTCTAATGCTCAAACTAAACCTAAACCTAACACTAACCCTAACTTAAAACTAATATGAACCCTACACCTACCTCTACTCCTATCTCTAAACCTAATCCTAATTTTAACCATAACCATAACCATAACCTTAACCATAACCCTAACACAAAACCTAAACTTAACCCTAACACTTACCATAACCCGAACACTAACACTAACACAAATTGTAACCGTAACTCTAACCAAACCCTAAACCTTACCCTAACCCAAACCCTATAACTAAACCTAACCCTAACTCTAAATTTAACTCTAACACTAACCCGAACCCTAACCCTAAATCTAACCCTACCCCTACCCCTACCCCTAACCCTAAACTTAACCCTAACACTAACCCTAACCCTAACATGAACCCTAACCCTAAGCCTAACCCCAAAAGTAACACTAACACTAAACCTAACACTATCCCTAACCCTAAAACTAACACTAATCCTAACGCTAACACTAATTTTAAATCTAACCAAAAACCTTACACTAAACCTAACCTAAACCTAACCCTAACACTAACCCTAATTATAACCCTAACCCTTACCCTAACACTAACGCTAACGTAACCCTAAAACCTAACCATAAACCTAACACAAATCCTAATCCAAACCATAACCTTAACCCTAACCTAACCATAACACTTACCTAACCCTAACCTAAACCTAACACTAAAACTAACTCTAACCCTAACCCAAATGTTAACACAAACACTTACCCCAACACTAAGTCTATCACTAACCCTAAACCTAACAGTAACGTTAACCCTAACCATAACCCTAATTCTACCATAACCCTAAAACTAAACCTAACCCTAAACCTAAACCTAACAATAACCCTAACCCTTACATTAACATGAACCCTAACCCTAACCCTAATCTTAACCTAACCCTAACCAAACCCTAACCCTAACTCTAACCCTAACACTAAACCTAATCCTAAACGTAACTCTAACAGTAACAGTAACCCTAACCCTAACAATAACCCCAACTCTAACTCTAACCCTCACCCTAATCCTAAACCTAACACTTATCCTTATCCTATCCCTAACATGAACCCAAACCGTAACCCTAAGTGGAACCTATCCCTAACACTAAACTTCATGGTAACACTAACCCTAACACTAACACAAGTCCTAATCCAAACCCTAACCTTAACCTAACCGTAAACATAACCCTAAGCCTAAGCCTAAGCCTAAAGTAACCCTAACCCTAAACATAACAGTGACCCTAAGACAAACCCTAACACAAAACATAGCGCTAACCAAAACATAACACTAACCCTAACCTTACTTATTTCCTTACTTTAACCCAAACCCTAACACTAAACCTGACATTAAACCCTAACCCTATTCCAAACACTAACCCTAACCACAACCCTAACCCTATCACTAACCCTAACCCTAATCCTAATCCTAAACCTAACACTAACCCAATCCCTAACATAATCTTAATCCTAACACTAATACTAACCCTAACCCTAAATCTAAAACTTACCCTAACCCTAACCATATGCCTCACTTTAACACTCTTACTAACCATAACCCAAAACCCTAATCCTAACACTAACCCTAAACATAACTATAAGCTAGCCCTAACCCTAACACTTCCCTAAACCTAACATTAAATTTAAAACTAAAGGTAACACTAACCCTAAACTTAACGCTAACACGAACTCTAAACCTAACACTAATTCTAAACTAAACCTAACCCTAAACCTAACAGTAACACTAACCCTAAACCTAACACTAAACTTATCCTAAACCCTAACACTAACCTAACGCTAACCCTAACCCTAACACTTACCCTAATCCTAACTGTAACCAGAACCTTAAACATAATGCTAACTATAACCCTAAGACAAATACTAACCTTAACCTTAACACTAACCATAACCCCATCCCTAAAACGAACCCTAACCCTAACCCTACACTAACACTAATTCTAACTGTAACCCTAAACCTAATCTTAAACCTTACCCTAACAATTACCCTAAACCTTTCCCTAACCTTTACCCTAATCCTAACCTTTACCTTAAACCTAACCCTTACACTAAGCATAACCATAAACCTAAACATAATCCTAACGCTAAACTAACTCTAAGCCTAAATTTAAACCTATACCAACCCTATCACTATCCCTAATTCTATCAATAACACTAACCCTAATTCTATCACTAACCATAAACCTAACCCTAATCCTAACCTTACCTAACCCTTACCCTAACACTAAACCTAATCTTAACCCTGACACAAATCCTATCCCTAAGAATAACTTTAACTCTAACAGTAACTCTATTCCTATCTCTAAACCTAAAACTAATCCTAACCCTAACCCTAAACCGAACCCTGACCCTATCACTAACACTTACTCTAACCCTAACCCTAACCGTACCCTAACACTAACCCTAACCGTACCCTAACACTAACCCTAAGCCTCACCATAACCCTAATCTTAACTTTAACACTAACTCTAAATCTAACCCTAACACTAACCCTAAATCTAAGTCTAATACTAACCCAAACAATAATCCTCAACCTAACGCTAACACTAACCCTAACTGTAACACTAACAAAAATCCTAATCGTAACCTAACCCTAAACCTAAACCTAACCCTCACTCTAACCCTAACACTAACCCTAAAATTAACCATAACCCTAACACTAAACCTAAACCTAACCCTAAACCTAACTTTAACCCTAACCTTAACCCTATTAATAACCTGAAACCTAATGTAACCCTAATTCTAACCTTAACCATATAACTAACACAAACCCTAGAGTAAAACATAACCCTAACCATAACCTAACACTAACCCTAACTCTTACCTAACTGTAACCCTAACCCTAACACGAACACTAACACTAAATCAAACCCTAACCCTAATTTGAACATGAACCGTAACCCCAACACTAACCCTATCACTCACCGTAACCCTAACCCTAACTTTAATCTAACAGTAACACTAACCCTAACCTTAATACTATACCTAACCTCCCCTTAACCTTAAAACACCGTAACCCTAACCCTACACCTCACTCTAACCCTCTTCCTAACCATAATCCTAAACATAACACTAACCCTAACACTAACACTAACCCTAACCCTAAACCTATCATTTAACCCTATCCCTTACAGAAAACCTAAGCCTTAACCTTACCATAACACAAACTATAATTCTTACCCTATAACTAACCCTAACACTAACCCTAACCCTAACCCTAATGCTGTTTCTAAAACTAACCCTAACCCTAACCCTAATCCTAACATTAACCAAACCCTAACCCTAATTGAAACACTAATTCTAACCCTATCCCTAACCTTAACACTATTTCTAACCCTAAAAATTACACTAAAACTAACACTTACACTTAAGCATAAACCTAAATATAATCCTAAACCTCACCCTAAACCTAACCCTAACACAATCCTTAACCCTAACCATAACACTAACCCTAACACTAACAATAACCCTATCCTACACTTAAAACTAAAACCAACCCTCAACCTTATCCTACACCACATTCTAACTCTAATAATAAACATAACACTAACCCTATCCCTATCATTAACCCTAACAAACCCTAAACCTAACAATTACCCTAAAACAAAACATAACCCTGAACCTAATACTAATATTAACACTAATCCTAACCCTAAACCTAACTGTAAAAATAATCCTAAACCTAACCCTAACCCTAAAACTAACTATAACCATAACCCTAATCCTAACTCTAAAACTAACCCTAAACCTACCCCAAACCTAAATCTAACCCTAATCCTATCCTAAACCTAAAACTATCTCTAACCCTAAACCTAACCCTAACACTAACACTAAAGCTAACCTGAAAACTAACCCTAAACCTAACACTAACCCTAACCATAACACAAACACAAAACCTAAAACTAAACCTAATACCTAACAATAACACTAACCCTAACCCCAACACTAACCCTATCACTACACTAACCCTAAACTAACCTACACTAACCCTAAACCTAAACCTAACCATAACACCAACCCTAAACCTAAACCTAATCCTAACCATAACCCCAACCCTAACCCTAACACTAACCCTAACTTTAAACCTACCAATAACACTAACCATAAACCTAACTCTTACATGAAACCTAAACCTAACCCTAAACCTAATCCTAACCCTAACCTTAACCATGACACTAACACTAACTTTAACCCTAACACTAACCCTAAACCTAAACCTAACCCTAACACTAACAACAATCCTAACCATAACCCCAATCCTAACCCTAACTCTAACCCTAACTTTAACCCTAACACTAACACTAACCATAAACCTAACTCTTACATGAAACCTAAACCTAACCCTAAACCTAATCCTAACCCTAACCTTAACCATGACACTAACACTAACTTTAACCCTAACACTAACCCTAAACCTAAACCTAATCCTAACCCTAACGCAAACCCTAACCCTAAACCTAACCTTAACCCTACCAGTAACCATGACCCTAAACCTGAACTAACCCTATCACTAACCCTACCCTTAACACTAAACCTAAAACTAACCCTAACCATAAATCTAAACCTAAACCTAATAATAACCACAAGCCTAAAACTAACCCTAACCTTTACCTATGCCTAACCCTAACCCTAAAGCTAACAATAATCCTTACCTTAACCCAAACCCAATCCTAACTCTCATTTTAACCCTAACCCTATCCCTAAGACTAAACCTAACCCTAACATTAACCCTAATCCTAACACTAGCCCTAACCATATACCTAACACTAACCTAACACTAATCCTAACCATAATCGCAACCCAAACCCTAAGCCTTACCATAACCATAACACTAACCATAACCCTAACCCTAACCTTAAGATCACCATTACCCTAACCCTAACCCTAAACCTGACCCTAACACAAAACCTAACCATAACCTTAACACTTACCATAAAACTAACTCTCACCCTTACCAAAACACAAATCCTAAACCAAACCCTATCCCTAACCTTAACACAAACCCTAAGCCTATCACTAACCCTAAGTGCAACACTAACACAAACCTAACCCTATAAATAACACAAACCCTAACACTAACCCTAACACGAACCTTAACTCTAACTCTAACACTACCCCTAACCCTAAACTTAAAATAACCCTAAACCTAACTCTAACCCTAACCATAACACTAACCCTAACCTTAAATATAACCCTAACCCTAACCCTAATCCAACCCTTACACGAACCCTAAATCTGACCCTAACACTAACCATAACTCAAACTGTAACCCTAAACCTAACACTAAACCTAAACCTAAACCTAATCCTATCCTTAACAGTAACCCTAACCCTAACACTAAACCTAACCCTAAACCTGACCCTAACCTCTCACTAACCCTAACCCTAACCCTATACCTAAAACTAATGCTAACCCTAAACCTAATCCGAACCCTAATCCTAACCAAACCCAAATCCTAAACCTAATGCTAACCCTTATCTAAGCCTAACTCTGACCATAATCCTAACAATAAACCTTACCCTAACTTTAACTTAACCCTAAAAATAACCCTAAAACAAATCCTAACACTAAACCTAACACGAACCCTAAACCTAACCCTAACACTAACCCTAACCCTTACCCTAACACTAAACCTAAACCTAACCTTAACCCTGACACTAACCCTAACACTAACCCTAACCCTACCACTAACCCTACAACTAACACAAACCGCAAACCTAACATTTACTCTGACACTAACCCTAACCCTCACCCTAACCCTAACACAAAACCTAACCCTAATCCTAAGTCTAACACTAACACTAACACTAACCCTAAGTTTAACACTAACTCTAACAAGAACCCTTACATAAATCTAAACCTAACCCTAACCCTAACCCTAACACTAATCCTAATGCTAACACTAACCCTAACAATAACACTAACTGTAAGCCTAAACATAAACCTAAAACTAACTCTAACCTTAAACCTAACACAAACTCTAACCCTAACCCTAACATAAACCATAACCAGAACCCTAACACTAACTCATAACCTAACCCTAAACCTAACCCTAACCCTTACATTATAACTAACCCTAACCCTAAACCTAATCCTAACCCTAACAGTAAGCCTAAGCCTAAACCTAAACCTAACACTAAATTTAACCTTAATCCGAACATGAACCCTAAGGCTAAATCTAACACTTACAATAACCCTATCCCTAATCCTAACCTAACTCTAACCCTAAACCTAAACCTAACCCTTATCCTAATCTTAAATGTAACACTAACCATAACACTATCCCTTAACCTAACACTAAACTTAACCCTAACTCTAAACCTAACACATACCCTAACCCAAACCCTAACAGTAATATTAACTGTAATCATAACCCTAACTCTAAACCTTACCTTAACCCTAATCAAACACTAACACTAACCCTAAATGTAACCCTAACACTAACCCTAAACCTAACCCTAATGCTAACCCTAATCCTAACTCTAACAGTAACACTAAGCCTAATTCTTAACCTAAACCTAAATCTAACCCTAAACTTAACCCTAACCCTAACACAAACCATAATCCTAAATCTAAACATAAGTAAACCTAACCCTATCCCTAACACGAAACTTGACCCCAACCCTAACCCTAACCCTAACACTAACCCTAACACTAACCCTAACCCTAACTTAACCCTATCCCTATAACTAACCTTAAAACATATCCAAATCATAACACTAACCCTAACCATAACACTAACCAAAAACCTAACCCTAACACTCACCCTAACCCTAACAGTAACACTAACTCTAATCATAACCTATCCCTAACCCTAAACCTTACCTTAACTCTTACACTACCATGAACACTAATCCTAACTTTAACACTAACCCTAACACTAACACTACCAATAACCCTAACGTAAACTTAACTGTAACACAAACCCTAAACCTAACCATAACACTAACTCTAACCCTAACACTAACCCTAACCCTAACCCTAACCATAGAACTTACACTAAATATAACCCTAACCCTAACACAAATTCCAACGCTAATCCTAACTGTAACCCTAAACCTTACTTACAACTAACCCTAAACCTAAACCTAACCCTAAAGCTAACCCTAACAGTAACCGTAATCATAACCCTAACCCGAAACCTATCACTAACCGTAATTGTAACCCTAAACCTAACCCTAATCCTAACCATAAAACTAACACTAGCCTTAACCCTAACCCTTACCTAAAACTAAAAGTATCTCTAACCCTATCAATAAAAATAACCTTAACACTTCCCATAACCCAAAACTTAACCCGAACCCTAACCCTAACCTTAATACTAACCCAAAACCTAACCCTTACATTAACACTAAACCTAACTCTAAACTTGACGCTTACCCTAATCCTAAAACTAACAGTAAGCCTAAACCTAATTGTAACGCTAAAACAAACACTAATGCTAACCCTAACTGTAAACCTAATACTAACCCTAACACTAACCCTAAACCTAAACCTTACACTAACCCTATACCTAACTTTAACAAAAACCCTAAGCCAAACTCTAACCCTATCCTAAACCTAACCCTAACCCTATCCTTAGCAAAACCCCTAAACCCAAACCTAACCCCAAACCTAACAATAACCATAACCCAAACTCTAATCCTAACCTAACCCTAACACTAACCTAACCCTAATCCTAACACTCACCCTAACTCTAACCCTAACCCTAACACTAACTCTATTTATAACCCTAAACCTGAACCTTAACCTAACACTGACCCTAATCCTAAAACTAACCCAAACCTAACACTATCCCTAACCCTAAAACTAATCCTAATCCTAACTACACCCCTAACCCTAATCTTAAACATAACACTAACTGTAACATAAACCCTAACCTTAATCATAATCCTAACCCTAACATATCCCTAATCTTAACCCTAAATTTACACTAAACCTAACCCTAATCCTAAACCTAAATTTAACCAAAACACTAACAGTAACAATAACACTAACTCAAACTCTAACCCTAATTTTAACACTAAACCTAACTTTAAACCTAAACCTAAAACTTTCTCTAACCCTAACCCTAACACAAACTCTAACCCTAACATTAGCCATAACCCTAAATCTTACCCTACACCTAACCCTAACCCTAAACCTAACCATAAACCTAATCCTAACAGTAACCATAATCCTATCCCTAACCTGAAACTTAATCCTAACCAAAATCTTAACCCTAATCCTAACCATAATCCTATACAGAAAACTAACCCTAATCTTAATCCTAACCCTTACCTAAAGCTGACAGTAACCCTAACCCTAAGAATAACAATAACCTTAGCCCTATCCCTAATCTGAAACCTAACCAGAACCCTAACACTAACCCAAAACCTAACCCTAAACCTAACCTTAACCCTTACATTAAAATTAAATCTAACTCTAAACCTGACACTAACCCTAATCCTAACCCTAACCCTAACTCTAACAGTAAACCTAACCCTAAAATTAACTCAAACGCTAACTGTAATCCTAACACTAACCCTAAACCTAAACCTAAACCTAATCCTAAAACTTACACTAAACCTAACCCTAACCCTAACACTAACCCTAACACTAACCCTGACACTAACCCTAAATCTTACCTTATACCTAACCATAACCCTAAACCTAACCCTATCATTATCCCTAATCGTAACCCTAACCCAAAACCTATCACTAAACGTAATTCTAACCCTAAACATAACCGCTAATTCTAACCATAACATTAACCCTAAACTTAACCCAACCCTTTCCTAAACCTAACAGTAACACTAACCCTAAAAATAACAATAACCTTAACCCAAACCCTAAACCGAAACCTAATCAAATCCTAACCATATCCCTAACACTAACAATAATCCTAACCCTAAACCGAATCCAAACCCTAAAGCTAACCCTAACACTAATCCAAACCCTAACCCTAACCCTAACTCGAACCCTAACCCTTACATTAAAACTAAGCCTAACTCTAAACCTGGCACTAACCCTAATCCTAACCCAAACAGTAATGCTAAACCTAATTATAATGCTAAAACAAACACTAATGCTAACCCTAATCGTGACCCTAATACTAACCCTAACACTAACCCTAAACCTAAACCTTACACTAACCCTAACCCTAACCCTAACACGAACCCTATACTAAACCAAACTCTTACCATATCCTTAGCACAAAACCTAAACCCAAACTTAACCCCAAACGTAACAATAGTCCTAACCCTAACCCTAACCGTAACCCTAACCTAACATTAACCCTAACACTAACCTAACCCTAACACTCACCCTAAACCTAACCCTAACCCTAACACTAACTCTATTTATACCCTAAACCTAAACCTTAACCTAACACTAACCCTAATCCTAACACTAACCCTAACCCTTACCATAACACTATCCCTAACCCTAAAACTAATCCTATTCATAACCACAATGCTAACACTAATCCTAAAACTAACCCTAACCCTAACATAAACCCTAACCTTAACCATAACCCTAACCCTAACCTAACCCTAATACTAACCCTAAATTTAACCTAATCCTAACACTAATCCTAAACCTAAACTTAACTCAAACACCAACTGTAACCATAATAATAAGAAAAACTCTAACCTTAACTTTAACACTAACCCTAACTTTAACCCTAACCCTAAAACTTACACTATCCCTAACCCTGACACTAACTCTAACCCTAACCCTAACAGTAACCCTAAGCATTACCCTACACCTAACCCTAAACCTAACCCTAACAGTAACCCTCACCCTATCCCTAACCCAAAACCTAACACTAACCAAAATCATAACCCTAAACCTATCCCAAAGTCTATACATAACACTAAATCTAACCTTAACGCTAACCTTTACCTAAAGCTAACAGTAACCCTAACCCTAAAAATAACAATAAGCTTAACCCTAACCCTAAACAAAAACCTAAACAGAACCCTAATCATTATCCCAACCCTAACACTAACCCAAATCCTAACCCTAAACCTAACCCTAAACCTTACATTGAAACTAAACCAGACACTAACCCTAATCCTAACCCTAGCTGCCAGAGACCAGCTCCAACAGGGGGTCTCAGGAGATGAATGAATTGTGAGGTCTCAGCGAAATGGGGTGGAGAAACAACACAGACACCAAAGTGAAGTTGCTGAATCCCAATCTTTACTTGTGAAGTTGATAATATATACTTTTTATTTTGGCTGGCTCACAGTACTTTGTGGTTACAAAACAGGAATCATTATTCAAAGAAACAAAATATTACGTAGCTACAATTAGAATAGAATAATGTATCTTGGCTTATGCATAAGCAAGCATTTTTTATTTCGGTTCACGTTTTGCTTTGAGCTGTTTCTGCTTACTTAACTTTTAATAATAGTTAGAATTGTCCCAGATTATTGGCCTATACCTTAACTATTCTTTCTTGACTTACTGACTGGAACCAGTGCCATGGTTACAGCGAGTGGTTAACTTGTTATTATTTTTAATCAAACAAGAGTAAGAGCACAACCCATTGTGCACAGGAACAAGAAGAAGTTGCCCTGTAGTAAGCACGAATCTGTCTTTTTAACATTAATTCTTCTTCTCTAGATTTTAATTTAATTTCTCAAAAACTTCTTTGACAGGAATACAGGGAGTTTTTCATTAGACATTGACAATTTACATTCCACAGCTGAATCATTGCATTTATAGCAAACAGATTTATTCTTTAGAAATAGTTGCATTAATTGGGAAAGTCATGTTTTTTCCTTCATTCTTAATGGTCATATGAGACGTCACAACTATACTTACTAAAGGAATACAAAAACAAAGCAGCCCATTCCTAGAAACATACTGTGCTCCTCCAGAGGATAGATGCCTTGCACCATCAACCTCAGTAGGGCCTTGCATTGCCTGAGTCAGGGGAGGGGCCCAGCATTTCCCCGCCTTTTTTTTTTTTAACTTGAGGTGTTCAAATTGGACAGAGATGCTTCTGATTGATTTCCAGACAAGTCTGAAGAGGACTGAAAGAATGAGACAAACAAGAACAATGAATAAAAAGCCAAAACCAATATTAATCATATATGACCACCATGTACTATTGGAAATCTTGTTTTTTTAACTTACTGTATAAATTTGCAGCAAAGTCAGCTGTAGAATCAGTCGATAAATAAGTCTTACTTATATATTTGACTTGTTGTTGTAAATCTTGTATATTGGGGCCTATTTCAGTTTAATTCCAAATCCTTAACAAATGAGCTTGTACTTGATTCCATCCATGTTTAGTTTGATTATATTTTAAGGGAGTAACACAGATCCATTTGAAATTAGCATGAAATTTGGTTGTCATTTGAGTTTTTATATTTTCAATCTGGTTTCCTACAAATAATAAAGCTTCCTCTAAGGAATTAATTTAGGCCTCCAATTTCTTATCTATTTTTTCTTGAATAGCTAATGCTAATGAAACATTATGAGATAAATCATTAACATGATGAGCAGTATGAATTTCTTTAACTAAACTGTAGTAGATAAAGCTAAAGAAGTAGTGATTCTTATCAATGCTGTAATTCCTAAAAATTAATGCTGCAACAAATCCCGTAGGTCTAATTAATTCATTAATTTTTTTAAAGAATTTGTGACCCTTCATTATCATACCAATCATCATTTTTAAGGACAGGAATCATTACATGGGAAGGCTGATGTATAATTATAATAGTAGTGTAGGTTTCTGGAAGATTAGCATGTATTCAATTAGATAACAGACATTTATCACAGGAAATAGAATAAATACTATTATTATGATTAATTGTCAAGGTATTATTATTACCTACTAAAATAGCATGAGGAGCATTAATGCAAGCACAAATATTGAAAGGTTCTGGAGTTTTACCAGGTTTGGTTAAAATAACCATATTAGTAGCTGCAATTAATCTAAAGAGATCTGGGAAGTATGAAATCTTTCCATTAGGGAGCTCACTCTGAAATATGGGAGTGACCCAACCAGGTGAGAACCATCTATGAAGAGGAAAACTTGTATACATTCCTTCAGTATGATTAAATTTTTGAGACTTTGTCTTAAAATAATTTTTATAATCAAAATGAGGGGCAGAAGCAGACCAATCATAGATCTTAACATCTGAAAACATAGGCTGAAAGACTTGTGGCCTTTGCATAAATCCACATTAAAACCAATGAGGAAATTCTTCCCAAGGATCAATCATATTATTCCAATAAAAATCTTTTTTGTTATTTTTTAATCCACATGGATCAATGGCTTTAGGTAATATCTTATTAACATAGGTTACATTAACTATATAATATCCTAAAGAAACCATTTTGAGGAGCCAAAGTCTCCTCTTTTTATTATCCATGTCTGGGAAGCCAGGAAGGTAATCAGTAAAATATTTTCTATAATTAATAGGCATACATCCTTGAGGGATGAATTTATTATCATTAGCAAAGCAAATAGGAGTCTCTTCTATTAAACCCTTGAAATTAATATTATAGGACACTTTATGAGGAATAAGGGAATCAGAAATACCTCCTAACAAATCAGGATTATCAGTAAACACCTTAATATTAAGTTTTCCCCAATAAGTAACCCTTAAATGAGGAGGATCAGTAAAATAAGCTAAATAAGATTGATTAGCAGAAATCAGTGATACCTGACAGGATAAGAGTGCTAGCATAACAAGAAACACTTTTTCAGGAGAAGCAGAGACACCTTGGCTAACAACCAAATTTTGTGCCTGACTGGTCAGATGTTTTATTTGACCCCAGGAAGGTAATTTTGATGTCAATGTTGTTCGTGCCTGTTGAGGAGAATGAAGGTGAAGATTAGTCAAGTCCTCAGCAAGTTCTTCATCCTGGGTCGATGGTATCCTTGGATATTGCTTGGGGAGGAACCTCCACCTGCAATATGGGTGAGACATAATGTCTGATGAGTCAATCTGGAATCCACAAAGGTGAAGTAGCGTCCTGTGGAAACACACAAGCATATCCTCTCCCCGATGTTAAGAGAATACCAGGTCCTTTCCACTGTCCAGTAAGAAGGTCTTTCCATTTAACTAAAGGGTTTTGAGTTACTGTTTGTTCAGACCAATGACATTGCATTGGAGTTGATTTAGAATCATTTACATTTAAATGATTAATGACAAATAGAGCACATTGAAGAATTTGATGAGGAGAGCTATGATGTAGTTCCCCTCTTTTAATTTATTAATATGAGATTTTAAGGTCTGATGAGCTCTTTCTACTATGGCTTGTCCTTGTGGGTTATAGGGGATGCCTGTGGAATGAACTTTGTTAAGTGTCTGACACAGGTGTTTAAAAGTTTTTGAAATATAAGCAGGAGCATTGCCTGTCTTAATATGAAGAGGTTATCCCATATATGCAGAGGAGGCAAAAAGATGTTGGACAATATCCTTATAAGCTTCTCCAGTATGAGTTGTAGCAAAATATAACATGTGAGAAAGTATCCACACAAACATGAACAAAAGATAACTTTCCAAACTCTTGAATATAAGTAACATCCATCTGCCACAATTTATTGGGTAATAAACCCCTAGGTTTGACACCCGTCTGTGGAGAAGCAAAGTGAGTAGGACAGATTTGACATTGTTTACAATTTGTCTAGCTTGTTCTTTAGTTATATGAAACTGTGCTCTAAGAGCAGCAGAATGTTGATGATGTAATTGATGATCTTTAGTAGCTTGTTCAATAACGTTATAAAGAGTCCTAGTTAATAAATCGGCTTTAACATTTCCTGCCACTAAAGGTCCAGGTAAGTTAGAATGTCCTCTAATATGTCCAATAAAACATTTATAAGATCTCTGTAATAATAATTTTTGTAACTTTTGTAATATATTAACAATTGATGAATGAGAGGACAAAGAAGATGTTTCTATGCCTGGAAAGAGATTAACTATATATTGGGAATCAGTATAAAGAATAAAATGCTGTGTAACCTTTTTAAAAGCAGTTATAATAGCAATTAATTCCATCCTTTGAGCAGAGGTTTCAGTTGTTTTTTTGGACAATTGGCTCTTGATCATTTATAATAGTAACAGCTATTCCATTAGAAGATCCATCTGTAAAAATTAGAGAAGCCTGATCGAGGGGCACATGAGAAAAGTTTTTTTTAGGAAAAATAGTATTTACCTTAGTCATAAAATGTAGTAATGGGTGGTTAGGCAAATGAAACAATATTTCTCCATAGAATCCCTGTAATGCTATAGGCCATTCATCATTAACTTTTAATAAGAAATTAATTGTTCTTTTTCATATGGAATAATAATGGAGGATGGATCTCGTCCAAAGAGCTCTCTACTTCGAAGTCTATATTTACAAATTAATGATGACACTTGGGTGGGATATGAAGTATTAATCTTTTTTGGAGTAAAAGGCAACTGAATCCATTCTAAAGGATCATCTTGCCATAGGCATCCAGGAGGAGTGTGTGAAGTCTGTAAGATTATTAACATCCAGGGCTTATTATAGTCTATTTGTTGTAAGTAATGATTTGAAATAGCCTTTTCCACCTTAAATAAAGCCTTCTTTCCCTCAGGAGATAATTTTCTAGGTGAATTTGATTTGAATCTCCCTGTAAAATTTCAAATAAAGGTTTAAGGTCAGCAGTGGTTAATTTTAAGTAAAGACTAATCCAATTAATATCGCCAAGAAGTTTTTGAAAATCATTTAGAGTACTTAAAGAATCAACCATAATCTGTATTTTTTGAGAAGTTATATTGTTGGAATTAATTAATCTCCATAGGTAAGAAAAAGGAGCCTGAGTTTGAATTTTATCAGGAGCAATTTTTAATACCCAGTCTTGTAAACTTGTAATCATAAAATTAAGTATTTGTTGTAGTTACAAATAATCAGCATGAGCTAATAAAATATCAACCATATAATAAGTTATATATCCAGATGGAAACTTATTTCTCGTGGAGACTAAGTCTGCATCAACAAACTTGTGACATAAGGTGGGGCTATTTTTCATTCCCTGAGGCAAAACTTTCCATTGAAATCTTTGATAAGGTCTTTGTAAATTTAGGAAAGGCAAACTAAAACCAAAACGTTTACAATCCTGTTTGGCTAAAGGAACTGTAAAGAAGCAATCTTATAAGTCTATCACCACTATGTTATGATCTTTAGGTTTAGCAATAGGAGATGGGAGACCCAGTTGTAAGGCTCCCATATTTTCCATAGTTGTATTTACAGCTCTAAGGAGGCTCTGGAGACACAGAAACTAACAAATTGGGTGGCCAATCAGAGTTATGATATCGAACTGCAGCCTCCTCTAAGTCCTCCTGATCTTGAGGAGAAAGTTGTTCATCCTCCTCTTCATCCTCTTGTTCATTATCAGATGGAGAATGTTGAGGGGATGTAGTTTTATAATCTCTAGATGTAGCAGCAGCCCCAATTAAGGGGGTTTGTTCAGACTCAGTCACTTGACGAGCCAAACAAACTGCCTCATGGGTCAGATCCAAAGCGTCTTTAAAAACATTCCATAATGCAAAAGCATAGACAGGAATATTTTATGGCCCATGATGATCATAATAAACCTTCATCTCTCTACCTAGTTTTTTCCATGTTTCTAAATTTAAGGTTCCATCCTCAGGGACCAAAGGACAGCATTCTTGAATAAAATGAAAAAAAAAATGTCTTAACTGCTAAGAAGAAACTGAAATGCCCCGTTTATGGAGCATATGCTTAGCTATATCAATAAAGAGTCCTCTTTCTTTAGACTCTTTATGGGCCATGACTTCTCAAAATAAGTTCTCTGATTACTTACCCTTCACTTACTTACACCTCGCTAAGGGGTCTGCAGCACCCTAGGTAAGAATCATATCTTCACCCAAAAACTTCTCAATAAAATGAATGCATCAGACTTACGGATTACCAATTGTCCCTGTTCGGGGGGCTCCAGATGTCGGAGACCAGCTCCAATGGTTTCTCAGGAGACGAATGGATGGTGAGGACTCAGCGAAAGGGGGTGGAGAAACAACACACACACACCAAAGCGAAGGTGCTGAATCCCAATCTTTATTGTGAAGTTGATCATATATACTTTTCATTTTGTCAGGCTCACAGTACTTTGTGGTTACAAAACAGGAATCATTCAAAGAAACAAAATATTACATAGCTACAATTAGAATAGAAGAATATATCTTGGCTTATGCATAAGCAAGCATTTTTTATTTTGGTTCACGTTTTGCTTTGAGCTGTTTCTGCTTAGTTAACTTTTAATAATAGTTAGAATTGTCCCAGATTATTGGCCTATACCTTAACTATTCTTTCTTGACTTACTGACTGGAACCAGTGCCATGGTTACAGCGAGTGGTTAACTTGTTATTAATTTTAATCAAACAAGAGTAAGAGCACAAACCATTGTGCACAGGAACAAGAAGAAGTTGCCCAGTACTAAGCACTAATCTGTCTTTTTAACATTAATTCTTCTTCTCTAGATTTTAATTTAATTTCTCAAAAACTTCTTTGACAGGAACACAGGGAGTTTTTCATTAGACATTGACAATTTACATTCTACAACTGAATCATTGCATTTAGAGCAAACAGATTTATTCTTTTGAAGTAGTTGCATTAATTGGGAAAGTCGTGTTTTTTTTTCTCCATATTTAATGGTCATATGAGAAGTCGCAACAATACTTACTAAAGGAATACAAAAACAAAGCAGCCCATTCCCAGAAACATACTGCACTCCTCCAGAGGATGGACGCCTTGCACCATCAACCTCAGTAGGGCCTTGCCATTGCCTGAGTCAGGAGAGGGGCGCAGTTTTAACCCTAAACCTAATTATAATGCTAAACCAAACATTAACACTAATCCTAACCATAAACCAAACACTAACCCGAACACTAACCCTAAAACTAAACCTAACACTAACCCTAACCATAACTCATACATGAACCCTAAGGAAAACACTAACCCTATCATAAACCTAAGCCTAAGCCTATCCTTAACACGAACTCTAAACCCAAACCTAATTCTAACCCTAACACTAACCCTAGCCCAACTCTAAAACTCACCCTAACCCTAACCCTAACACTAGCTCTAATTATAACCCTAAACCGGTTAGGTTTAGGGTTCAAGTTAAGTTTAGGTAATAGTGTTAGAGTGATGGATCAGGTTAGGGTTATCCTAGGGTTAGCATGAGGGTTAGCTTTAGTGTTAAGGTAATGGATAGGATTAGAGCTAGGGTAAGGGCTAGGGTTATGGTTAGGGTTAAGGCTAGGGTTAGAATAATCAGGTTTAGGGTAAGGGTTTGGGTTAGGGTTAAAGCTAGGGTTAGGGCTCAGATTAGGGCTACGTTTTAGATTAGCTTATGGCTAAGGTAGGGCTATGGCTAATGTAAGATCAAGCATTACGATCAGGGCTAGATTTAGGGTTAGGGATATGGCTAGTTCTAGTGTTAGGATTAGTTTTAGTTTTATGGTGATGATTTGAGGTAGGGTAAGTGATAGGTAAGTGACTTTGAAAGTCAGGGTGGGTGTCAGATTTAGGGTTAGGGATAACATTCAAATTAGAGCTAGGGTTAAGTGTAGGTGTAGGGTTAGGTTTTGCTTTACAGTTAGAACAAGAATTAGGGCTAGGGTTAATGTCAGGTATATGGTTAAAGTTAATTTAGGATTAGCATTAGGGCTATGGCTCGGTTTTGTTTTAGGTGTAGGGTTTGGGTTAGGGCTACTTTTGGCATTAGTGATAGTGTTAGGGATAGTGGTAGGGTGAGGTTTAGGCTTAGGGTAAGGGTTAGACTTAGAATTATGGTTAGATCTAGAGTTAGGGCTAGGGTTAGGGCTAAGCTAAGGGCTAGTATTAAGGTTATGGTAACAGATAAGGTTAATATTAGAAATAGGTCTAGTTTGTGAGTTAGAGTTAGTCTTAGGACTAGGGTTAGAGTAAGGGTTACATTTAGTGATAAATTAGGGCTAGGATTAGAGCTAGAGTTACTATTATGTTTAAGCCTAGTGTTAGGTCTAGGGTTAGTGTTAGTGATAGTGTTAGGGTTAGCGTCAAGGTTAGGGGAAGGGAAGTGGTTATACCTAGGTTCAGAACTAGGGCGAGGGTTGAAATTAGGGATTGGGCTAGGATTAGGTTTCAGATTAGGATTAAGGCTAGGTTTAGGGCTAGGATGAGGGCTAGGGTTTGTGTTCAGTTAAGGCCAAGAATTAGGTAGATTGGTAATGTCAGGTCTTTGGTTTGGTTAGGGATAGTGTTATGGTTAGTTTTATATCTAGGTCTAGTGTAATGGTTAGGTTAAGGCTAAGGGTCAGGTTTAGAGCTAGGTGTATTATTAGAGTCAGTGTCTTGTTCAGAGTTTGGTTTGGGTTATGGTTTAGGTTTAGTGCTCGAATTAGCATTTGTGTTACTTTTAATGTTAGGGTTAGAGTAATTGACAGTGTTAGGTTTAATGTTCAGGTTAGGGTTAGGTAAAGGTAATAGATAGGGTTAGTGTTAGTGACAGGTTTAAGTTTAGGCGTAGGGTTAGCATTTGGGTTGGGCTTATGTATAGGATAATTGATAGGTTTAGGGCTAGGTTTATGGTTAGGATTAGGTTTAGGGTTAAGGTTAGGGTTAGGGTTAGGCATAGGGTTAGTGTTAGGATTATGTTTAGGGTAAGTGTTAGGGTTTGACCTATGGTTAGGGCCAGTGCGAGGGTAAGGATAAGTGTCAGGTCTAGGTTTAGGATTAGGGTTAAGTTTAGCACTAGGATTAGCATTAGGTTTAGGTTTATCTTTAGGGTAATGGATAGATTTAGATCTAGGATTTGGTCTTGGTTATGGTTAGGATTAGTGCTCGAATTAGCATTAGTGTTAGTTTTAATGTTAGGGTTAGAGTAATTGACATGGTTAGGTTTAATATTCAGGTTAGGATTAGCATTAGGGTTCGGGTTAGGGCTAGGGTTATGTTTATGTTAAGGGTTAGTGTTTGAACAAGGGTTATGGCTAGGGCGAGTGTTAGGGTTAGGGTTAAGTTTAGGTCTAGGGTTGGGGTTAGTGTTAGGCTTAGGGCTAGGGTTAGGGCTAAGATTAGGGCTAGGTTTTGTGTGAGGTTTAGGGCTAGCATTAGGGATATGGGAAGTGAAAGAGCTAGGATTAGGGTTATGGCTATGTCTAGTGTTAGATTTATGCCTAGATTTTGGGTTAGCATAAAGTTTAGAGCTAAGTAGGTTTTAGGGTAAGGCTCACTGTTCGGGTTATGGTTAGGTTTAAGGTTAAGGCCATAATTAGGGCTAGGCTTAGGTCTAGGGGTAGGGTTACTGTTTGAGTTAGGTTAAGGGTTATTGTTAGGCCTAGCGCTAGGTTTTTTTTAGGGCTAGTGCTAGAGTTGTGGCTAGATTTAGGATTAGGCTTTTTTCTAGGTCTGGTGTTAGGGTTAGGTTTAGGTATAGGGTTACCTGTTGGGCTAATGTTAGGTTTTGGCTTAGGGTTAGGGTCAGGTTTAAACCTAGGGTTAGAGTTAGGTTCAGAATAAGGGTCAGGGTTAGGCTTATAGTTTGGATTAGCATTAGAGCTAGAATGAGGCCTATGGTCAGGATTAGTATTAGAGTTATGGTTTTGGGTAGGCTAAGGATTAGGTTTAGGAGTAGGGTAGCATTAGGGTGAGGGTTTGGCTTAGGGTAAGGGACAGGTTTAGAGCTAGGTTTGGAGATAGTATTAGGGTTAGGGATAAGGCTAGAGTTAAAGTTAGGATTAGGTTTAAAGCTAGGTTTAGTTCTCAGATTAGGGCTAGGTTTTCTGTTAGGGAAGGGCCATGGCTAATTTAAGAACTAGAGTTCCAATTAGTTTACTTTTAGGGTTAGGTTTAGGGTTAGGGTGATATTTAGGGTTAGGGTGATGTTTAGAGCTAGGGTTAGTGTTAGGGTCCGAGTCGGGTCAGCAAAAGTTCTAGAGTTAGGATTAGGACTCGAATTATTGCTAGGGTTAGTGTTTGATTTAGGGTAAGGTTTAGGGTTAAGCCTATGACTCAGTTTTATTTGAGTGCTAGGGCTAGGGTTAGAGCTAGTTTTCCAATTAGCATTAGGCATAGGGCTAGTGTTAGGGTGAAGTTTAGGCTTAGAGTTAGGGTTAGATTTAGAGTTAGGATTAGATCTAAGTTTAGGGCTAGGCAGAAGTTAGGGCTAGGGTTGTTAGTGCTAGGCTTAGGGCTAGGGTTTGGGTTATTTTAAGGGATAGGTTTAAAACTAGGGAGAGGACTACAGTGAGAGTTAGAGTTAGTTTTAGGGCTAGGGTTAGGGTTAGTTCAAAATTAGTACTTGGATTAATTAGTGTTAAGCCTAGGCCTAGTTTTAGGGCTAGGGTTAGGGTTAGGGTTAGAACTAGGCTAGGTTAAGTGCTAGCTTTAAGGCTAGGTTTTGTGTTAGTGTTAGGGTAAGATTAGGGATAGGGCTAATGTCAGGTCTAGGTTAATGGTTAAGATTAGTTTTAGGGTGAGGTTTATGGCTAGTTCTTGTGTAACTGTTAGGTTGAGGGTTAGGGTCAGTTTTAGAGATAGGGTTATTATTATGTTCCTGGTAACAGATATAGTTTGGGTCAAGTTAAGGTTAAGGGTTAGGGCTCTAATTAGCGTTAGGTTTAGGGCTAAGGTTAGGGTAATGGATATGGTTAGGTTTAGGGTTCATGTTAGGTTTAGGGTAATGGATAAATTTAGCATTAGAGATAGGATTAGAGTTATCCTAGAGTTAGCATTAGGGTTAGGGTTAGGGTAATGGATAGGGTTAGAGCTAGGGTTAGTCTAGGGTTATGGTTAGGATTAAAGCTAGGATTAGGTTTAGGGTTAGGGCAAGTTTTAAGATTAGGGTAAGGTTTAGGGTAATGTTTAGTGCTAGGGCCAGGATTAGGCTTAGGGTTAAAACGAGGTGTAGGGCTCGGATTAGGGCTACGTTTTGGGTTAGGTTAGGGTTAGGTTTAAGGCTACAGCTAATATAAGAAATAGGGTTATGATTAAGGCTACTTTTAGCAGTAGGTTTAGGGCTATTTCTAGTTTCAGGGTTAGGTTTATTTTTAGGGTGATGTTAGAGGTAGTGTAAGTTACAGGGTCAGAGTCAGGGTCAAGGTTAGTTTAAGGGTTAGGAAAGAACTAGAATTAGGGCTAGGGTTAGGGCCAGGTGTTGGTTTCAGTTTCAGTTTAGGTCAAAGTTTAGGGTTAGGGCTATGGCTCGGTTTGGTTTTAGGGCTAGAACTAGGTTACGGCTATTTTTAGAATTAGCATTAGTGTTAGGGCTAATGTTAGTGTGAGCTTTACAATTAGTTTTAGGGTTAGATTTAGAGTTATGGTTAGATCGAAGGTTAGGGTTAGGGCTAGGGTTAGAGCTAAGGTTAGGGAAAGTATTAGGATTATGGTAAGTGATAGAGTTAGATCTAGGAATAGGGCTAGGGTGAGAGATGGTGTTAGTCTTAGTGCTAGTGTTTGGGTTAGGGTTAGGGCTAAAGTAGGATGAGGTCTAGGGTTAGTTTTAGGTTTAGGTCTAGGGCTAGGGTTAGGTTTAGGTTTAGGTGGAGGAATGGGGTTATAGCTTGGTTCAGAATTAGGGCGAGGGATAAAATTAGGGATAGGGCTAAGGTCGGGTACAGATTAGGATCCAGGCTAGTTTTAGGGCTAGGATGAGAGCTAGCATTTGTGTTAGGGTTATGACAAGTATTAGGGCTAGGACTAATATCATGTCTAGCTTTATGGTTAGAGATAGTTTTAGGGTAAGTTTTATGGCTAGATCTAGTTTCAGAGTTAGGTTTAGGGTAAGGTTCAGGGTTAGATCTAAGGGTATTAAAATGGTCAGGGTCAGGTTTTTGGGTTTGGGTTGGTTAAGGTTTAGGGTTAGGACTCAAATTAGCATTATGTTTAGAGTTCGGATTACAGTAATGGATAAGGTTAAGTTTATGCTTCAGGTTAGGTTTAGGGTTCAGATTAGGTTTAGGGTAATGGATGGGTTTAGGGTTAGGCCTAGAGTTAGCATTAGGGTTTTGGTTATATTTAAGGTAATTGATAGAATTAGAGCTAGTGTTAGGGGTAGAGTTATGGTTAGGATTACCGCTAGAGTTAGGATTAGCGTTAGGGTTAAGGCCAAGGTTAGGTTTAGGTTTTGGGTACACTTTAGGGTTTGAGCTAGGGTGAATGCTAAGGCTAGGGTCAGGTTTAGGGTTAGAACTAGGGTTAAGGTTATGGTTATGGTTAGCGTTAGTATTATGGTTAGTTCTAGGGTTATCATTAGGTATAGGGTAATGGACAGGGTTAGATATTGGGTTAGGGTTAGGATTAGGTTTAGGACTAGGGTTAGGGTTAGATTTAGAATATTGTTAGAGTTTGAGCTAAGGTTAGGACAAAGGGAAGTATAATGTTTAAAGTTAGGTCTAGGGTTAGGTTTATGATTAGGATTAGAATAGGTTTTGGCATAGGGCTAAGGTTATCATGAGGTTTAGGGTTAGGGTAATGAGTGAGGTTAGAGTTAGGGTTAAGGCTAGGGTTCAGATTAGGATTAGGAATAGGGTTAGGGATAGGGTTAGGCTTAGGGTAAGTCTTATGGTTAGGTTAAGTGTAAGGGTCAGGGATTGAGTAAGGGTTAGGGCTAGGTTAAGTTTTCAGGTTAGAATCAGGGCTAGGGATAGAGTTAGGGTAAGAGTTAGGGCTAAGATTAGCATTAGGTTTAGGGTTACGGTTAGGATTAGGGCTAGGATTTTGTTTAGGGTTTGGGCTAGGGTTATGTTTAGGGTAAGGGTGAAGGTTTGAGCTAGAGTTAAGATTAGGGCTAGGTCGAGGGTTAGGTTCAGCATTAGGTGTAGGGATAGGATTATGGTAGGTTTAGGGTTAGGGTTAGGGTTATGGCGAGGATTATCTTTAGGGTTAGGATTAGGGTTAGGTTAATGGATACAGTTATATATAGGTATAGATGTAGGGTTAGGGTTAGATTAATTTTAGGATTAGTGTTAAGACTATGTTTATGTTTAGGATTATGGTATGGGTTAGGTTTTGAGCTATGGCGAGTTTAGGTTTAGGGTTAAAGCCAGGATTCGTTTTTTTTTTTTTTTTTTTTTTTTTTTTTTGTTAGAGTTAGGGTTAGCATTACAGCTAGGGTTATCAATAGGGTTAGGATTAGCGTTAGGGTAATGGGTGGTTTAGAGCTAGGTTTAAGGTTAGAATTATGGTTAGGATTAGGGCTAGGGTTAGTTTTAGAGTTATGGATAGGTCTAAGTTTATATTTAGGGTAAGGGTTAGGCTTCAAGCTAGGTTTAGGACAAAGGCTAGTGTTAGGTTTAGGGTTAGGGCTAGAGTTAGGGTTAGGGGTAGGCTTAGGGCTAGGTTTAGGCCTAGGATTTGCTCTAGGTTTTGTGTTAAGTTAAGACAAAAGGATAGGGCTATGGCTAATGTAAGAGCTAGGGTTATGATTAGGGCTAGTCGTAGGGTTAGAGTTATGGCCAGGTCTAGTGTTAGGTTTATATTTTCTGTTAGGGTCAGGTTTAGAAATAGATTTACTCTAAAACGCAGGGACAGTGTTTGGGTTAGAGTCAAAATTAGGTTTAGAGCCAGAATTAGGACTAGGTTTAGGTCTAGGAGTAGGTTTTAGTGTTCAGGTTAGGTTAAGGGTTATTGTTAGGGCTAGGTTTTTGTTTAGGTCTAATCTAGAGTTAAGGCTAGATTTAGAATTAGGTTTAGGTCTAGAGTTAGTGTTAGGGTTTGGTCTAGATTTAGGGTGAGGTTTATACCTAGGTTTAGGGGCGTTAGTGTCAGAATAAGGGTCAGGGTTAGCATTAGGTTTTGGATACAGTTAGAGCTAGAGTGAGGGATACGGTTAGGACTATTAGTGAAGTTAGGTTTAGGGTTAGTGTAATGGGTAGGTTTAGAGCTAGGTTTAGGGCTAGGTTTAAGGTTAGAATTAGGGCTAGGGTTAGCTTCAGAGTTTGGGATAGGTATAAGTTTATATTTAGGTAAGGATTAGGCTTTGAGCTAGGGTTAGGACTAAGACTAGGGTTAGGATTAGGGTTAGGGCTAGGGTTAGGATTAGGGTTATGCTTAGGGATAGGTTTTGGCCTAGGATTCACTCTACATTTTGTGTTAGGTTATGGGGTAAGGTTAAGGCTATGGGTAATGTGAGAGCTAAGGTTATAATTAGGGCTAGTTTTAGGGTTAGGGTTATAGATAGATGTAGTGTTAGGTTTAGGGTTTTGTTTAGGATCAGGTTTAGAGATAGGTTTAGTGTTAAAGGGAGTGTCAGTGTTCAGATCAGAGATAGAGGTAAGGTTAAAGCCAGAATTAGGATTAGGTTTATGTCTAGGATTAGGTTTAGTCTTTGGGTTAGTTTAAGTGTTATTGTTAGGCCTAGGGCTAGGTTTTGTTCTTAGGTCTAGGGCTAGAGTTAAGGCTAGATTTAGGATTATGTTTAGGTCTAGGGCTTGTGATAACGTTAGGCTTAGATGTAAGTGTTGGTAGGGCTAGTGTTAGGGTTTTGTCTAGGGTTAGGTCAGGTTTAGACCTAGGGTTAGTGTTATTTTCAGAATAAGGGTCAGGGTTAGGGTTAGGGTTAGGGTTAGGGTTTGGGATAGGGTTAGAGTTAGAATGAGGTCTAGGTTTAGGACTATTAATTGACTTAGGGTTTTTGTTAGCCTTAGGATTAGGGATAGACCTATGGTTAACATTAGGGTTAGCATTTTGCTTCCGGTTAGGGATAGGGTTACAGCTAGTGTTAGAGTTAGCATTTTGGGTAGGGTTAAAGCTAGGTTTATGGCTCAGTTAGGGCTAGTTTTTCTGTTAGGGTTAGGGTTAAGGTTAGGGCAATGGCTAATATAAGAAGGAGGATTAAAATTAGGGTTTAATTTAGGGTTAGTTTTAGGGGTTATACCTTTACTGTTAGGGTTAGTTTTAAGGTTATGTTGATATTTGTAGCTAAGATTAGTATTAGAATAGGAGTCAGGGTCAGAGTTAGTTTAAGGCTTATGGTTACAAGTCAAATAAAGGCTATTGTTACTGTTAGGGTTTGGTTTAAGGTTATTAGAGTGGTGTTTAGAGCCTCAGTGAGTGTTAGGATATGAGTCATGGTCAGGGTTATTTTAAGGTTATGGTTAGGACTCTAATTAGGGCTAGGTTTAGGTCTAGTTATAGTGTTAGGGTTTGGTTTAATTTAATGTTTAGGGTTAGGGCTACTGCCTAGTTTTGTTTTAGTCCTAGGGTTAGGGTTAGGGTTAGGGCTACTTTTAGAATTAGCCTTAGGATTAGTGCTAGTTTTTGTGTAAGTGCTAGTGTGAGTGTTAGGATTAGGCTTAGGCTTAGTGTTAGAGTTACATTTAGAGTTAGAATTAGATCCAGGGTTTGGGCTAGACGAAGGAGAGGGCAAGGGTTAGCGCTAGGGTTAGGGCTCGTTTTAGGGTTACAGTAAGGTATAGGGTTAGATCTAGGGATAGTGTTAGTGTGAAAATTAGAGGTAGTCTTAGGGCTAGTGTTAGGGTTAGGGTTAGGAATATAGTTAAATTAGCTGTAGGATTAGGGCTAGGGTTAGTGTTCAGCTTAGGCCTATCATTTAGTTTAGTGTTAGGGTTGGGTTAAGTTTAGGATAAGAGATGGCATTATAGCTAGGTTTAGAGGTAGGGTGAGGGTTAGAGTTAGGGTTAGGGCAAGGGTTAGTGTTAAGGTTATGATTAAGGATAGGTTCAGGACTAGGATGAGGACTAGTGTTTGTTTTAGTGTTAGGGCTAGGATTAGTTCTAGGGCTTACATCAGGTCTAGGGTTATGGTTAAAGATAGTTTTAGGGTTAGGTTTATGGCTACGTCTAGTGTAAGTGTTAGGTTTAGAGTAAGGTCAACTTTAGAGCTAGGGCAATTATTTGAGTTAGGGTCAAGTTTAGTGTTTGGTTTAGGTTAGAATTTAGGTTTATGGGTCAAACTATCATTAGGGTTATGGTTAGGGTAATGATAGGGTTTGGTTTAGGGTTCAGGTTAGGTTTAGTGTAATTCATAGGGTTTGGGTTAGCGATAGGGTTAGGGTTAGGCCTTGGATAATCATTTGGGTAAGAGTTATGTTTAGGGTATTAGATAGGGTTTGAGCTACGTTTAGAGCTAGGGTTATGGTTAGGAATAGGTCTTGAGTTAGGGTTAGGGTTAGTGTTAGAACTGAGGTTAGGTTTAGGGTTATTTTTAGCATAAGGGTTAGGTATTGAGCTAGGGTTACGGCTAGTGTGAGGGTTAGGTTTAGGGTTAGGTCTAGGGATAGGATTATGTTAGGGCTATTAGGGTTATCATTAAGTTTAGGTTTAGAGTAATGAATACAGATAGATATAGGATTAGGTGTAGGGTTGTGTTTCGGTTTAGGGTTAGGGTTAGGGCTACGGTTATGTTTAAGTTTATGGTAAGGTTTAGGGTTTGAACTAGAGTTAGGACTATGGTGAGTGTTATATATAGGCTTATGTCTAGGTGTAGAATTCCTATTAGGGTTAGGGTTAATGTTAGTGTTTGGACTAGGATTATCAATAGGTTTAGTGTTAGAGTTGGGGTAATGGGTAGGTTTATATCTAGGTTTGGGATAGATTTAAGTATAGGGTTAGGGCTAAGGTTAGTGTTAGCGTTAGGGATAGGTCTACAACTATGTTTAGGGTAAGGGTTAGGCTTTGAACTATTGTTAGGGTTAGGTTTAGGATTAGGGTTGGGGTTTAGCTAGGTTTAGGTCTCAGATTAGTGCTAGTTTTTGTGTTAGAGCTAAGGCTCTGGTTAGGGAAATGGCTAATGTAAGAACTAGGGTTACAATTACAGTTAGTTTTAGGGTTAGGGGTAGGGGTAGTTCTAGTGTGAGTGTTAGGGGCATATTTATAGCTATGGTTAGTGTTAGGATATGAGTCATGGTCAAGGTTAGTTTTAGCGTTAGGGTTAGGACTCAAATTAAGGCTAGGGTTACAGTTAGGGTTTGGTTTAAATTTAGGGTTGTGTAGAGATAGGGTGAGTGTTAGGATATGAGTCAGAGTCAGGGATATTTTTAAGGTTAGAATTAGAACTCGAATTAGGGCTAGGGTTTTGTCTAGGTGTAGTGTTCAAATTTGGTTTAAGTTAAGGTTTAGGTTTTGTCCTCTTGCTTTTTTTTTAGTTTTATTGCTAGGGTTAGGTCTAGTTTTACTATTAGCATTAGGTTTATGGCTAGGGCTATGATTTGGGTTAGGATTAAGTCTAGGTTTAAGGTTAGGATTAGGTCTATGTTTTGTATTAAGTTTAGGGCAAAAATTAGGGCTAGGGCTAATATATGGTCTAGGGTTACAGTTAGGGATAGTTTTAAGGTTAGGTTTAGAGAAAGGGTCAGGTTTATAGCTAAGAGTATTATCAGAGTCAGGGTCAGGTTTGGGGTTTGTGTGAGGTTAAGATTTAGGTTTAGGGCTCAAATTAACATTAAGGTTATAGGTAGGGTTAGGGTAATGGATAGGGGTTAGGATTAGGTTTCAGGTTAGGTTTAGCATTATGGATATTGTTAGGTATTGCGATAGGTTTAGGGTTAGGCCGAGGGTTACCATTAGGGTTAAGGTTATCATTAAGGCTAATTTATAGAGTTGGAGCTAGTTTTAGGGCTAGGTTTATGATTAGAATTAGGGCTAGAGTTAGGGTTAGGGTTAGGTTTAGGATTAGGATAAGGGTACAGTTGAGAGTTTGAGCTAGGGTTAGTTCCAAGGCTAGGGTAAGATTTAGGGTAATGGTTATGGTTAGTGTTAGATTTAGGGCTAAGTTTAATATTAGTGTTATGGTAATTGATAGGGTTAGGTTTCAGGTTAGTGTTAGGGATTGTTTTAGGGTTAGGTTAGGGTTAGATTTAGGATAAGGGTTAGGATTTGAGTTAGGGTTAGGTTTAGGGTTAGGTTTCCTGTTACTTCTAGGGTTAGGTTTATATTTAGGGTTAGGGAAGTTTTAGGTTTAGGTCTAGGTTTATCATTAGGGTTAGGTTTAGGGTTCGGGTAATGAGTAGGGTTCTATCTAGGGTTAGGGCTTGGGTTAAGTTTAGGATTAGGGCTAGGGTTGGGGTTAGAGTTAGGCATTGGTTTAGTGTTATGGTTCGGTTAAGGGTAAGGGTTAGGGATCAAGCTAGGGTTATGGCTAGTGTGAGGGTTAGGTTAAAGTCAGGCCTAGGGTAAAATTAAGATTAGGTATAGGGCTAGGGTTAGCATTAGGTTTAGGGTTATGGTTAGGGTGATGGATAGAGTTAGAGCTAGGTTAGTTTTACATTTAGGGTTTGGGCTAGGGTTACGTTTAGGGTAAGGCTTAGGGTTTGAGCTTGGGTTAGGTCTAGGACAAGGGTTAGGGCTGTGTTTAAGTTTAGGGTTATGCTTAGTGTTAGGTTTAGGGCTTCAGTTAGGGCTAGGTTTTGTGGGAAGTTTAGAGCTAGTGTTAAGTTTATGGGCAATCTAAGAGCTAGGGTTACGGTTAAGGATAGAGGGTTAGTCTAGTGTTATAGTTAGTTATGGAGTTAATATAAGATTTAGAGTTAGGGGTTGTGTTAGGGTAAGGGTCAGTATTCGGTTTGGGGTTAGTTTTAGGGTTATGGCAATAATTAGGACTAAGGTTAAGTCTAGGGTGAGTTAGTGTTTGGGTTAGGGTAAGGGTTATTGTTAGGTCGAGGGCTCGAGTTGTGGCTATATTTAGGATTAGAATTACTTCTAGGGCTGGTGTTAGTGTAGATTTAAGTAAAAGTTTACCAGTAGGGCTATTGATAGGTTTCGGTTTAGGGGTAGGGTCAAGTTTAAACCAAGGGTTAGTGTTAGGGTCAGAATGAGGGTCATGGTTAGGGTTAGAGTTGGGTTAAGTTTAGAGCAAGAATGAGGGCTAGGGTTAGGACTAGTAATAGAGTTAGGTTTTGGGGTAGACTAAGGATTAGGCTTAGGAGTAGGGTAGCAATAGAGTGAAGGTTTGACTTAGTGTAAGGGATAGGGTTAGAGCTAGGGCTAGGACCAGGGATAGTGTTAGGGTTAGGACGAGGGTAACTGCTAGGGTTAGAATTAAGGCTAAGTTTAGGACTAGTATTAGGTCTAGGGTTTGTGTTAGGGTCAGGACTAGCATTAAGGCTAGGGCTAATGTCAGATCTAGGATTAGATGTAGGGAATGGTTTAGGGTTATTATTATGGCTAGGTATATTTTAAGGTTTAGGTTAAGCTTTAGGGTATGGTGTAGAGCTAGGGATATTATTAAAGTCATATTCAGGGCTATGGTTTGGGTAAGGTTAATGATTAAGTTTAGGGCTCTAATTAGCTTTAGGTTTAGGGTTAGGCATATGGATATGGTTAGGTATAGGTTTCAGGTTTGGTTTAGGTTAATAGATAGGTTTAGTGTTAGGAATAGGTTTAGGGTTATCCTAGAGTTAGCATTAGAGTATGGTTAGGGTTAGGGTAATGGATAGGGTTACAGCTAGGGTTAGGACTATGGTTAGGTTTAGGATTAGGGCTAGGGTAAGGTTTAGGGTTAGGGCAAGTTTTCAGGTAAGGGTTAGATTTAGGGTAGGGGTTAAGGCTAGGATCAGGGTAACAGTTAGGGTTAAAGGTAGTGTTAAGTCTCTGATTAGTGCTTATTTGGTGGCTAAATTAGGGCTAGGATTAAGTCTAAGATCTTTGTTAGGGTTAGGCCTAGTTTTAGGCTTAGGTTTAGGTTTAGGGATAGGGTTATGTTTAGGGGAAGGGATGGGATTATAGTTGGTTTAGGGCTAGGTAGAAAATTAGAATTACTCTTAGGGATAGGGTTAAGGATTTGGTTATTAAGAAGGCTAGGTTTAGGGCTAGGTTGAGGGCTAGGGTTTGTTTTAGGGTTATGGCAAGAATTGGGGCTAGGGCAAGTGTCCAGTCTAGGGTTATGGTTGGGGAAAGATTTAGTGTTAGGTTTATTGCTAGGTCTAGTGTAAGGATCAGGTTTAGAGTAAGGGTCAGGTTTAGAGCTAGGTGTATTATTAGGGTTAGGGTCAGGTTTAGGGTTTAGTTTAGGTTAGGATTTAGTGTTAGGGCTTGAATTAGCATTAGGTTATTTTAAGGTAATTATACTGTTAGGTTTAGGGTTTAGGTTAGGTTTAGGGTAATTGATACAGTTAGAGTTAGTGATAGGGTCAGGGTTAGGCCTAGGGTTAACATTAGGGTAAGGGTTATGATTAGGGTAATGGATAGGCTTAGAGCTAGGATTAGGGCTAGGGTTATGGTTACTATAAAACCTAGAGTTAGGGTTAGGGTTAGGCTTAGGGATAGGATTAGGGTTAGGTTTAGGGTACGGTTTAGGTTTTGAGCTAGGGTTAGTTCGCACTAGGGTGAGGGTTAGTTTAGGATTATGCCTATGTTAGAGTTACAGTTAGGGTCTGGATTTCTGTTAGTGTTTGGTCTAGGGTTATCATTAGGTTCAGGGTATTGGATAGAGTTAAATTTCAGTTTAGGTAAGGGTTATGATTAGGGTTATTTTTAAGGTAATGATTAGGGTTTGAGCTACGGTTAGGTTAAGGTTAGGGTTAGGGTAATGGATAGGATTAAGGATTGTGATAGGGTTAGGTGTGCCCTAGTGTTAGCGTTAAGTGTAGGGACAGGATTAGTTTTAGGTTTAGCATTAGGGTTATGGCCAGTGTTAGGGAGAGGTTTAGGATTAGGGTTAGGGTTAGATTTAGAGTTAGGTTTAGATCTAGAGTTAGGGCTAGGGTGAAGGTTAGGTCTCAGGTTTTGGCTAGAGGTAAGGCTAGGTTTGGGGTTATGATAAGTGATAGGGTTAGAACTATTAATAGAACTAGGGTGAGAGTTAATGTTAGTCTTAGGGCTATAGTTAGGGTTACAGTTAAGGTTAGGGCTAGGATTAGGGCTAGAGTTAGTGTTAGGATTAGGACTAGGTTTAGGTCTAGGATTAGCATTAGGATTATGGTAGGGTAAGGAATGATCTTACAGCTAGTTTTAGGGCTAAGGTGAGGATTTAAGTTAGGGTTATGTCTAGGGTTAAGTTTAGGGTTAGGATTAAAGCTAGGGTTAGGCCTAGCATTAGGGCTACAGTTTTTCTTAGGGTTGGGGCTATCATTTGGATTAGGTTTAATATCAGGTCTAGGTTTTTGTTTAGGGAACGTTTTAGGGATAGGATTATGGCTAGGTATAGTGTAAGGATTAGGATGAGTGTCAGGTCAGCTTTAGAGTTAGGGGTGTTATTAGGGTCAGGGTCATTGTTAGGGTTTGGTTTAGGTTAAGGTTGAGGGTTAGAGCTCAAATTATCATTAGGGTTAAGGCTATGGTTAGGGTAATGGATATGGTTAGGTTTAGGGTTCAGGTTATTTGTATGGTAATGGATTGGTTAGGGTTAGGGATAGTGCTAGAGTTTGGCTAGGGGTTAGCATTAGGGTCAGGGTTAGGGTTAAGGTAATGGATAGGGTTAGAGCTAGGGTTAGGGCTAGGATTATTGCTAAGGTTTGGGATTAGGTTTAAAGATAGTGCAAGATTAAAGATAAGGTTATGTTTAGGGTAAGGCTTAGGGCTAGGTTTATGGTTAGTGTTAGGATTAAATATATGTTTGGGTCTTGTATTAGGGCTAGGTTTTGGGTTATGTTAGGGCTGCTGTTAGGGTTATGGCTAATGTAAGAACTAGAGTTATGATTAGGGCTAGTTTTAGAGTTACCATTAAGGCTAAGTCTAGTTTTAGTATTAGGTTTAAGTTTAGTGTGATGTTTTGAACTAGGTTTAGTGTTAGAGTCAGAGTCAGGATAAGGATTCATTTTAGGGTTATGGATAGGACTCGAATTAGGGGTAGGCTTAGGGCTAGATGTTGGGTAATGATTTGGTTTATGTTAAGGTTTAGGGTTAGTGCTATGGCTCGGTTTTGTTTTAGGACTTAGGCTAAAGTAAAGGGTAGTTTTACAATCAGTGTTAGTGTTATTGCTAGTGATAGTGTAAGTTTAGGCTTAAGGGTAGATTTAGAGTTATGGTTATTTCTAGGGTTAGGGCTATGGCTAGGGTTAGGGCTAAGGTTAGGGCTAGTGTTTGGGTTATGGTCAGGCATAGGGTTAGGACTAGGAATAGGGTTAGGGCGAGAGTTAGAGTTAGTCTTAGGGCTAGGGTTAGGGTTAGGTTTAGGGTTAGGTTTAGGTTTAAGTTTAGGGGAAGTGATGCCTGTTTGATTTCCATCTTCATTTTCATTTACTAATATAGGTCAAAATGAAGTGAAACCTTAAAGTAAAAAGTGTTCATGATAACGAACCATTGATTTGAGAAGGCCCAAAACTTGGGAGCATACTAAGGCTAGATAAAAGATAAATCCTGCCCAGTATAAAAAAAATTGAACAAAACTAACTCTCACCCTAACATTACCTCTAACCCTAGCCCTAGCCCTAACCCCAAACCTACCCCTAACCCTAACCTGATTAGAGAACCATTGATCCTAGAAGTCCCGCACTGGGGAGCCTTGTGGGCAAGCTAAGTAATGTATCTTACACTCCATCAAAAAAATCTGACAAAATAATTATGGGAGTTATTTGAGTACATGCATATTTCCCTGTTTTCTTCTAAAGGGCCCTTGGATATAGTTGTTTTTGCATGCTTAGGCTTAGGCCTACTTTCAGAAGGAACATACCAGAGTCAATACAGAGAACTAATGGAGTGTGTGAAGTTTCAAGAAGCACAAACCCTGTTTGATTTTTGGCTCTATTAACTTTCCTGTATAGGTCAAAATGAAGTGAAATCTTAAAATACAAATTGTTCCTGACAGCAAACCTGTGAACGGAGAAGGCCTAAACCTGGGGACAAGAGTAAATCTAGATAAAAGATAAATCCTGCCAAGTATCAAATAATTTTGATAAAACTAACTCTAACCCTAACACTAGCTCTAACTATAACAATTCCCCTAACACTAACTTTTTCATGAAACCTTTGACTGTAGATGTTGCAAACCTGGGCAGCCAAGTAGGGCAAGCTAAAGGATGCTATGCAGTATCAAAGCAATCTGACCAAATAATTGATGGAGTATATCAGTACATGCATATTTCCCTGTTACCTCCTAAAGGACTCTTGGATAAACTTTTTTTACATGCTTCAACTAAGGCTTACTTTCACAATAACAAACCAGAGATTGCCCAGAGAGAATTGATGGAGTGTGAAGTTTCAAGCAGCTAGCACCAATGCTGTTTGATTTCTAGCTCCATTTCCTTTTACCTATATAGGACAAAATGAACTGAAACTTTGAACTACAAACTGTTCCTTACCAAGAACCACTGAACCTAGGAGTCCCAAACATGTGGAGCATAGTATGGTTAAGAGAAAAATGAATCCTGCCCAGTATCAAAGAAATTTGAACAAAACTAACTCTAACCCTAATACTAGCTCTAACACTAGCCCTAACACTAACCTTAACACAAACCCTAACCTGTTTAAAAAAATGTTGATCCTAGATGTCCCAATCTTGGGTAGCCTAGTGTAGTAAGCTATCAGATGAATTCTATGCAGTGTCAAAGAAATATGACAAAATAATTGAAGTGGTATTTCAATTCACACACATTTCTCTGTTTTCTGCAAAAGGACTCTCGGATAAAGTTGTTTTTGCCATCTTCTTCTTAGGGCTACTTTCACAAGGAACAATCCATAGAGTTCCCACAGAGAACTAATTCAGTGTCTGAAATTTTAAGCAGCTAGCACCAACCCAGCTTGATTTCAACCTCCATTTTTATTTACCTATATGGGTCAATATGAAGTGAAACCTTAAAATACAGAGTGCTCCTGACACAGAACCATAGAAAAAAGAAGGCCCAAACCTGGGGAACATGTTAAGGCTAGGTAAAAGATAACTCCTTTCAAGTATCAAAGAAATTTGTACAAAACTTACTCTCACCCTGACACTAAATCTAACCCTAGACCTAACCCTAAACCTAACACTAACCCTAACTGGATTAGAGAACCATTGATGCTAGAAGTCCCACACTTGGAGAGCTTTGTGGGGCAAGCTAAATAATGAATCCTATGCAGTATCAAACAAATCTGATCAAATAATTATGGGAGGAATTTCTGTGCACACATATTTGCCTGCTTTCTCCTAAAGGGCTCTCAGATAAAGTTGTTTTTGTATGCTACAGCTTATGCCTACACTCACAAGGAACATATCACAGTGTCCTGTTAAAGAATTGAGGGTGTGTGTGCAGTTTCAAGCAACTAGCATAAATCCTGTTTGATTTCCAGGTCTATTTCCATTTACTCATATATTTAAAAATGAACTAAAATGAAAATATTAACTGTTCCTGACACCAAACATTTGGACCAAAATGCCTAAACCTGGGGAACAGAGTAAGGTTAGTTAAAAATGAATCCTAGGTTATATCAAAGAAATTTGAATAAAGTAAGTCTAACCCTATCATTACCTCAAAACCTAGCCCTAATCCTAACCCTGAACATTAACGTAGACCTATCCCTAACCCTAAATTTAACCCTAATTTTAACTGAAACCATTGCCCAAAATCTAGGTCTAACTCTACCCATTACCATAACCATAATCCTAACCCTAATGATAACTGTAACTTTATCCTTAACTTTTACCCTATACCTGCTCTAACCCTAACCCTGCCCTAGACCTAAACCTAGCTCAAACCCTAACACTTACCCTAAACCTACCGCTAACCCTAAGCCTAACACTAAATCTAACTCTAGCCCTAATCCCAACCATAAACCTAGCACCAACCCTAGCTGTATTCTTATACATTACGCTACATATAAGCCTAAAACAAATGCTAACAATAGGACTAAACCTAAGTGAATAGTTATCCCTAAAGCTATTCAAAACCCTAAACCTAACCTGAACCCTAAATAAAATCCGTTCCATTACCCAAAACCTAATGTTAATTCGACCCTTAACCCTAGACCTTAACCTAAACCAATCCTTAAACCTGACTCTAATCTTAATAATACACCTAGCTCTGAACCTGACCTTTACCCTAAACCTAACCCTTACATTAGACCTAGCCATAAACTAACCATAAAACTATCCTTAACCATAATACTAGACCTGAAATTATCCCTAGCCCTAATCTTATCCCCATCCCTAACACAAACCCTCTTATTAGCATTAAACCTAGCCTTAATCCTAAACTGCACCCTAACCCCAGCCTTAAACCTATGTATAACCCTCGCCCTAGCACTAAAGCTAGCTATGACTCTATTATTTCCCCTACCTCTAACCCTAACCCTTACCCTAACACTAACCTTAACTCTAGCCCAAAACTAGGCGTAAACCTAACACTTACCCTAGCTCTAATCCTAGCCCTAATTTAGCCCTAACACTAAACCTACTCCTAACCCGAGCCAAAAGAATAACTCTACCGTTCGCCCTAGCCCTATTTCTAATTCTAACCCTATCTGTTACCTTAACCCTAACAGTTGCCTTAACCTTAGCCCTAGCCCTAAACCTAGATCTAAGCATAACAAAAAATCTAAGCCTAAAACTCACCCTACCACTAGCCCTAACACTATTGCTAATCCTAAAGCTAGCCATAACCGTATCCCTAGCTCTAAAACAAAACTGAGCCATCGTACTAACTCTAACCCTAGACCTGATATTAGCCCTATCCCTAAATATTACCCTAATCCTAATGCAAACCCTAACCCTACCCCTAGCCTTAACCCTAGGCCTAATTCGAGTCCTATTCCTAACCCTAAAGGTATCATTGATCCTGTCTCTGACTTACCCTATCTCAAATCATCACCCTGAGCCTAAACCTAACACTAACAGTAGACCTAGACTTAACGCTAAACCTAAAACTAGCCCTATTCGTAACCCTTGATCTTACATTAGACATAGTGCTACCCTAGCCCTAACCTAACCCAAAACCTAGCCCTAATCTGAGCCCTCACCCTAGCTTTAACACTAACCCTAACCCTAACTCTGGCCTTAACACTTAAAATAAACCTAACCCTAAATCTAAATCTATCCTAACATAAAACCTAACCTGAAACATAGCCCTAATCTTAAGCATAACCCTAAACCTAACCCTAGCTCAAATCCTATCCATTACTCTAACCATAACCCTAACCGAATTCTATCCCAAAGCCTAACCATAATCATAGCCCTAACCTAACCATAACCCTAACCCTAACCACAGTTCTAATCCCATTTTTGTTAACCTACCCATGACCTAACCTTAACCATAGCCTTAATTTTAACCATAACCCTAGCCCTAACCCTAGCTTGAATACTATCCATGACCCTAACCATAACCCTAATGAAATTCTAACCAAAGGTCTAACCCTAATCATAACCCTAACCTAACATTAACCCTAGCCCTAACTGCAGATCTAATCCTATCTATTAACCTAACAATAACCCTAACCTAATTCTATCCCTAGTCCTAACCCCAACTCTATTACTAACCCTAACCCTATCCATCACCCTAAAACTAACCTGAAACCTAAACCTAACCATAACTATTATGCAAACCTGAACCCTAATGCTAATTTGAGCCCTAACCCTAAACATGAACCTAAACCATACCCTCACTCTGACTCTGACCCGAATAATACACTATCTGTAAACCTGACCCCAACCCTCACCGTCACCCTTACAATAGACCTAGCCATATACCTAACCATTAAACTATTCCTAATGATAACCCTAAACCTGTCATTAGAACTAGTCCTAAACCTAACACAAATCCTAGCTCTAAGCCTAGCCTTAATTCTAATCCCAAATTAACCCTAGCCCTAAACTTAATTTTATTCCTTGCCCTAACCCTAAACTTAGCTGTAACATCATACCTTACCCTAACCCTATCGCTAGCCCTAATACTAGCCCTAAACTTAGGCCTAAACCTAACAATAACCCTAGCGCTAAGCCTAGCCCTAATTTAGCCTAACCCTAAACCTGACCCTAGCACTAGTCCTAAGACTAAGTCTCATTCTCACCCTCACCCTAGTCCTATTTCTAAACCTATCTCTTACCATAAACCAAAACTTAGCCCTATCCCTAGCCCCAATCCTAGCCCTAACCTTCACCCTAGCCCAGAACATGGATCTATCTCTAACGTTAAGTGTAAACCTCACCCTAACACTAGCCCTAACCCAAATACTAATTGGAAAAATAGCCCTAACCCTATTCTAGCCCTAGAACAAACCGAGCCATAACCATAACCCTAACTTTCACCTAAACCAAATCCTAATCCTACACCTAGACGTAAACCTAGCTTTAATTTGAGCCCTATACCTAACCATAGAAATAATCCTGTCTTGACTTGGACCCTAACACTAACCCTAGCTCTAAACATCAACCTAATGCTAACCCTAAATCTAGCTCTAATTGGAAACTAGTCCATAGTCCTAATGCTAACACAAATTCTAGCCCTAATCCAAGCCTTAATCCTAGTTGAAACCCTAACCCTAACCTTAACCATACCCCTAAACCTAACCCTAACACAAACCCTAACCCTACCTCTAAAAATATCTCTTACCCTAAGCCACACCCACAACCTAATGCTACACTAGTCCTAACCCTAATCCTAACCCTAATGTTACCCTAAGCCAAAGCCTCAACCTAATGATACCCTAGTCCTAACCCTAATTCTTAGCCTACCCCAAATCCTAACACTATTACTAGTCCTAACCCTAGGCCTCATTCTATTTCCAACTCTAACCCAATCCCAAACCCTTACCCTGACCCTTGTTTTCACCCTAACACTAACCCTAGGTCTAAACCTGACCCCCAAACCATAAATGGAACCCAAGAGTACCCCTACCAGTAAAACTATACCTAAACCTAACCATAACACTAGAACTGGATCAAACCTAATCCTTAATAGAGTCATAAATCTAGCCCTAGCTCTGAACAAAAACCTAGCATTAGCCCTAACAATAACCCTTAAACTAATGCAAAGACTAACTCTATCCCTAGACAAAATGCTAATTTTAACGCTGGTCTTAACCTTAAACCTAACTGTAACCCAAACAGTGATCTCTACCATAACCCAAACCCTAGCTCTAGTCCTTATCTTAACCCAAAAATGAACCCTAACACTAGACTTTTCCATAACCCTAACCCTAAAACTAGTCACAAACATAATCCTAGCTCTTACATTACCCATAGCCCTAATGCTAGTCATAAAACTCCCACAATATCTAGCCATTATGCTAGCCCTAAACCTAGCCCTAATTGTAATCCTAACTGTAACCCTAGCCCTAACCCTATGCCTAACCCTTTCCCTAGCCCTAACCCAAGCTCTAATGGTAACACTTACCCTAAACCTAACCCTAACATTAACCCTAGGCCTAACCCTATACTAGCCCTAATTTTAACCTTAACCCTGTCCCTAACCTTAGCTCTAACCCTATCAATTACCCTAAAGATAAGCCTAAATTAAATGCTAACCCTAGGCCTAACACTAACCCTATTCCTAACACTAAACTTCTTCATTACTCTAAAATAACTTGAACTCTAAACCTAACTCTATCCATTACCCTCACCCTAGCCCTAAACCTAACATTAAATCAAGCCTTAACCATAAACATTAACCTAAACCAAACTCTGCCTGGACACTGACCCTAATAATACACCTAGCTCTAAACCTGACCTTTATCCTAAACCTAACCCTTACACTAGACCTAGCCACAACTTAACCCAAAAACTAACCCTAACCATATACCTGGAGCTGACATTAGCCCTAGCCTTAATACAAGCCCTAAACATAATACAAACCCTAGCCCTCATCCTAGCCTTAATCATAACCTGAACCCTAACCCTAGCACTACCCCTGATTTTAACCCTCTCATTAGCCCTGAACTTAGCTATAAGCTCATCCTTTCCCCAACTCTAACCCTAACACTTACCCTAACACTAACCCTAACTCTAGCCTTAACCATAGGCCTAACCCTAACCCTAAACATAGCGCTAATCCTAGCCCTAAATGTACCCCTAATTCTAGACCTAAACTAAGTCTAACACTCACCCTAGCCCTATTTCTAGTTTTAACCCTATCAGTTACCATAAACCTAACACAGGTCCTAACCCTAGCCCTAATCCTAGCCCTAGACCAATCCCTAGACCTAACCATAACTCTAAATCTAACCCTCAACCTAAGCCTGAACCTCACCCTACCACTAGACCTAACACTATTGCTAATCCTAAAAATAGCCCTATCTCTAGCCTTAGCCCTAAAACAAAACAGAGCCATTTAATTAACCCTTCACCATAAGATAAACAATAACCCTACATCTAGCTACAACCTTCTTACTCTAATTTGAGTAGTAGGCCTAAAACTAACCCCGACCCTGACTTATATCCTAACAATAACCCTAGCTATAACTATCACACTAACCCTAAAGATAATGCTAACACTAGATCTAGACTAAACGTTAACCCTAAATTGAACCGAAATCATAATCCTAGATCTTACATTAGCCATAGCCCAGACCCTAGCTTAACCTAATCTAAATCTTTGCCCTAATCTGAGCCCTAAAATTAGCTTTAACCCTAACTCTAAACCTAAAATTAATCCTAAACCTGGCCTTAATCCTAACCATAATTATAACCCTAAACCTACATCTAATCCTATCCATTACCTTAACCCTAACCCTAACCCTAATGCTAATCCTAGGATAACCCTCACCATATCTATAACCCTAGACCTATCCATTATTCAAAACCTAATCTGAACCCTAAACCTAACCATATCCATTACCCTAACCATAAAACTAACCATAACGCTAATTTGAGCCCTAACACTAAACCTTAACCTAAACAAACCCTAACCCTTAAACTGACCATAACAATACACTAGTTCTAAAAGTAAACCTATCCCTAAAACTAATCCTTACACTATATCTCGTCACAAATATAAACCTGAAATTATCCATAACCTAATAACCCTAGACCTAATATTATCCCTAGCCCTAATATAGGCCTAACCTTAACACAAACCCTAGCCCTCATCATAGCCCTAAACCTAGCGTTAATCCTAACCCGAAACTTCACCCAAGTCCTAGCCCTAATTTCAACGCTAGCCCTAGCCCTGAACCTAGCTATAAACCCATTCCTTCCCATAAAACTCACCCTAAACACTAACATAAACCCTAACCATAGCCCTAATCATAGACCTAACCCTACACTAAACATAGTGCTAATCCTAGCCCTAATTTAGCACTAAACCTAAGTGAACTCCTAACCCTAGCCCTAAGACTGAATCTAACTCTCAACCTAGCCCTATTTCTATTTCTAACGCTACCATTTGCCCTAAACTTAGCCCTAATTCCAGGCATAGCCCTAACCCTAGATCTAACCATAACTCTAAATCTAACTCTGACCTTAAGCCAAAACTTCACCATACCACTAGATGAAAACTATTGCTAATCCTACAACTAGTTCTAACTTTAGCCCTAGCCCTAAAACAAAACTGAGCCATTGCTCTAACCTTAAACCTTAACCTAAATCAAACCCTTACCCTACAACTAGCCATAACACTAGCTCAAATTTGAGTCTTAGGACAAAATCTCACCCTGACCCAGACTCATATCCAAACACTAACCCTGGCTCTAAATATCATCCTAACCCTAAAGCTCATGCTAAAACTAGACCTAGCGCAATCCCTAACCCTAAAACTAACCTTAATCATAACCCTGATTCTTACATTAGTCATAGTCCTAACCCTAGCTCTAGCTCTAACACAAAAATAGCCCTAATCAGAGCCCTAACACTTGATTTAAATCTAAACTTAACCCTAACCCTAGCCCTAAACCTAACCCTAACACTAGCCCTTAACCTAGCTCTAGCCCTATCACTTACCCTAAGCCAAACCATATCCATAATGCTAACCATAGTCCTAAACCTAATCCTCGGCCTAAACCAAACACAAACCCTATTACTAGTCCTAATCCTAGCCCAAAACCTAATCCTAACTCTCACCCTTATTCTGAACCTAACACTAATTATAGGTCTAAGCCTGACATTCACCCTAGACCAAATCCTAACACTGGCCTTACTGGTAAACTTATACCTAAACCTAACCCTAAAATTAGTTCTAGACCTAAACCTAATCCTAAATCTAGCTTTAACTCTACCCCTAGACATAAACAAAAACCTAGTCCTAGCCCTAACAATAATCCTTATCCTAACCCAAACACTAACCTTACCCCAGGAATAATCCTAGTCCTAATTCTGGTTGTAACCCTAACTCTAACTCTAATCTGAACACTGATCCTGACTTTAAGGGTAAACTGACCTCTAAACCTGACCCTAAACCAAAATATAAACCTAACACTAGACCTAACCGTAACCCTATCGCTAAAACTACCACAATTGGAACCCTAGATCTTACATTACCCATTACACTAACCTTAGTCCTAAACCTAACACAAAACCTATTCCTAATCAGAGGCCTAAAGCTACCTTAAGCATAACCCTAACCCTAACCCTAGACCTACCCTAACCCTAAACCTCACCTTAGTCCTAACCCTAGCTCAAAGCCTAAACCTTAGCCTAAACAAAACCCTAGCTCTATCACTAAAAATAACCCAAAACCTAGTACTAATCCTAAACTTAACCCTAGCCCAAACCCTAACGATTACCCTAACTCTAACCCTGACCCTAATGTTAACCCTAGTACTAACCCTAGCAAAACTCTACCCCAAACTATAAACCTAACTGTAGACGTAAACCTAAACCTAAGCTTTGCCATAACCCTCACCCAAACTCAAATTCTAACCCTTATGCTAAACCCAATAGCAAACCTAGCCCTAAAACTAAACTTAACACTAATGCTAACCTTACATCTAATCCAATCTATTACCCTAAACCTAAACCTAACTCTAAAGAAAACCCTAGCCCTAACCCTAAACCTAAACCTAACCATTACTATAATCCTAACCCTAGACCTAACACTAAACCTAACCCTCACCCAGGAACTAACCCTAACTCAAAACCTTAACTTTAACCAAAACCTCATTATAACCCTACTCTAAGCTAGGGTTACTAGCCCTAATCCAAACTCTAACCTTAACTCTAGCCCTAATCCTAACCATAACCCTAGCTCTAACCCTATACATTGTCTGTATGTTAACCTTACTACTAATGCTAATAATAGGCCTAACCCTAACCCTATCAAAAACCTTAAATCTCTCCATTACCCTAAACCTACACTGAACCCTAAAACCTAACCCTATCCATTACCCTAAATCTAACTTTAACCCTAGATGTAACCCTTAATCCAAATCCTAACCTAAGCCTAAGCATAAGCCTAACACTAACATTACACCTATCCCTAATACTAAATTTATACCTAGCCCTAACCCTAAGCTAAAGACTAAAACAAAATTGAGCAATATCCCTAACTTTAAACCTGAAATTAATCTAAACCCTAACACAAAACTAGACATAACTCTAGCCCTAATTTGAGTCATAATCCTAAACGTAAACTAACCCTGAACCTGACTCATATCCTAACACTCACCCTAGCTCTAGACACTACCCTAAACTTAAACAGAACCCTAACAGTTACCCTAGCCTTAGTTCGAGTTCTAAACCTAACCTTAAAACTAACCCTGACCCAACCCAGATCTTAATAGTCACCCCAGCTTTAAACACTGCCCTTAACTTAAACCAAACTCCAACCATAATCCTAGCCATTATTTGAGTCCTAAACCTAAAACTAACAGTGTCCCTGATTCATATCCTAACACTATCCCTAGCTATAAATATCACCTTAACATTAAACCTAACCATAACACTAGACCTACCCCTAACCCTAATTCTAATTGTAACCCTAGTTCTTATATTAGCCATTGCTCTAACTCTAGTCCTAACCCTAACACAAAATCTAGCCCTAATCCAAGACCTAAACCTAGATGTAACCATAACCTTAATCCTAACTCTAGCCCTAAACCTAGCTCTAAGCCTATCTCGTATTGTAAGTGAAACCCTAATGGTAACCCTAGACCTATCCCTAATCCTTAGACCAACCAAAACTCAAACTATTAATAGTCCTAAACCTAGCCGTCACTCTAGCTCAAACCCTAAATCTAACCCTGACCCTTATTATGACCCTAACATTAATCCTACGTCTAAACCTGACCCTAACCCTAGACAAAACCCAAAAATAGCCATAGACCTAAACCTAATCCTAAATCTAGCCTTAATTCTAGCCCTAGATCTGAACAAAATCCTAGGTGAAGCCCTTACAATAAACCTTAACCTAACAAAAACACTAACCATACACCTAGACCTAAACCTAGTCCTAATTCTGGCTGTAACCCTAACTCTAACTCTAACCAAAACACTGACCCTGCCTTTAACAGTAAACCTATCTCTAAACCTGACCCTAACCGAATATCTAAACCTAACACTAGAACTAGACATAACCATAACCCCAACCCCAAAACTAGCCATAATCATTACCCTAGCTCTTGCATTACCCACAGCCCTAACCCTAGGCCTAAACCTAACACAAAACCTTGAGCTAATCCTAGGCCTAAACCTAGCCCTAAGCGTAACCCTAACCCAAACAATAATCTAATACTCAATTAATCCTAACCCTAGCTCAAAGCCTAACTCTTACCATAAATATAAACCTACACCTATCCCTAAATATACCCCTAACACTAGCCCTAATCCTAAACTTAACTCTAGCCCTAAGCCTAGCTCAAAACCTACCCATTACCCTAAACCTAACCCTAAACCTATTGATAACACTAGGCCTAACCATAACTCTAAACCTAACAAGAAAACTAACCCTAGACCTAACCCTAAACCTCACACTTGACATAGACCTTACTCTAGCTCTAACCCTAACCCTTTCCATAAACATAACATAACCATAGCCCTAACCCTAAACCTAAACTTCACTCTAACACTAACCATAACCCTGTACCTACCTCTAGCCATATCCATTACTCTAACCCTAACCCTACTCCTAAGCATGACACTAGCCCTAATCCTAATTCCAACCTTTACTGTACTGTAATCTTATTCCTAGACCTAATTCTAGACCTAACCCTCACCATTGGCCTAAACCTAGCTCAAAACATAACCCTTATGGTAAACATAACACTAACATTAACACTAGTTCTAACCCTAACCCTAACCCTAACTCAAGACCTATTCCTAACCATAACACTAGCCCTAACCTTACCTCTAGCCCTATTCATTATCCTAATCATTGTCTGTACCAGAATGCTTAACCCTAGGCCTAACACTAATTCTATTGCTAACCATAAACCTATCAATTACCCTAAACCTATCTTGAACCCTAAAAAATCCTTATCATTACCCTAACTCTACCCTAATGCTAATTCAAGCCCTAACCCTAAACCCTAAACTCAACCAAATTCTAACCCTGACATTGACCCTAATAAATGCCCTAGCTCTAAAACACAACCTTGGCCTAAACTAACCCTTACGTTAGATCTAGCCACAAACTAAAACTATTCTCAACTGTAACCCTAGACCTGACATTAGCCCTAGCCCTAATCCTAGTGCTAACCCTAACAAAAACCCCAGTCCTTATCCTAGCCCTAAACCTAGCCTTAATCCTAACCCTAATGCTAACCCTAATACTAATCCTAGCCCTAAACTTGGCCCTAAGTCCACCCTATCCCTAACCCTAACCCTAGACCTAAGACTAACTCTAACTCTCACACTATCCTATCATTAGTTCTAAACCTATCCCTTACCATAACCCTAAACCTAGCCATAAACCTAGTCCTAAACCTTGCTTTATACATAGCCCTAGCACTAACTTTAGATCAAAATCTAACTAAATCTAACCATAAACCGAAGCCTAAGCCTAACCCTAACACTAGCCCTAAGCCTAACACTAATCCTAAAACTAGTCCTAACCCTAGACCTAGCCCTAAAACAAAACCAATCCATAGTTATAACACTTAGAGTAAACCAAACCCTAACCATACACCTACCCCTAACCCTAACCCTAATTTGAGTTTTAAGCCAAACCGTAAAACAAACCCTGACTCTGACTCTGACACTAAAACTATCCCTAGCTCTAAACATCACAATAATCCTAAACCTAAACCTAACACTAAAGCTAGCCCTAATCTCAACCCTAAAATTAGCCCTAATTGTAACCCTGGTACATACATTAGCCATAACCCTAACCCTAGCACTAACTTAACACAAAACCAAGCCCTAATCTGAACACTAACCTGAGCTTTAAACCTAACCCTAACACTAACCCTAGCCCTAATCATAAACATAAGCCCAGCCCTAAACCTAGCTCTAACTCAATCCATTATAATAACCATAATGCTAAACCTAATGCTAAACATAGGCCTAAACCTAAACCTATCTCTAAACCTATTTCTATCCAATTCCCTAAACCTAACATGATTCCTAATATTAAGCCTAACATTATCCTAACCCTGACCCTATAGCTAATTCTATCCCTAACTTTAAGCCTTAACCTATCTCAAACCCTAACTCAGACATTGACCTTAATAATATGCCTATCCCTAAACCTGGCCCTAACCAAAATCTTACACTAGATGTAGCCAAAATCCTAAATCAAAAAGTATCTTTAAACATAATTTTAGACCTGAAATTAGCCATACTTCTTATCCTAGGCCTAACCATAAACAAACCCTAGCCCTTATATTGGCCTAAACCTTAACTTAATCAATACCCTAACTCTAAACATAGCCCTAACCCTAATTCTAAACATAACCCTACCTCTCAACCTAGCTATAACACCATCCCTTACCCTAAACTTAATCCTACATCTAACCCTAACTCTATGCTTAAGCTGAACACTAACCCTAACCCTAATCCTAGACCTAATTCTAGCCCTATCACTAACCCTAACCCTAACTTTAGACCGAAGACTAACTCTAATTCTCACACTAGCCCTATTGCTAGTTCTAACCCTATCTCTTACCATAACCCTAACCCTAGCCCTAACCCTAGCCCTATCCTTAGTCCTAGCCCTATCCCTAGATCAAATCCTAACTTAAATCTAACCTTAACCCTAAGCTTAAGCCTAACACTAACACTAACCCTAACCCTAAATAATGCTAATTGTAAAAATAGCCCTAACCCTAACCCTAGCAGTAAATCAAAACCGAACAATTGCCCTAACCCTAAAACTTAACTTAAACCAAACACTAACACTACACCTAGACCTAACCCTAGCCTTAATTCGAGTCTTAAGAGTAACCTTAAAACTAACCCTGACCGTGACTAACATCTTAAACTCACCCTAGCTCTAAACACCATCTTAAACTTAAACCAAAAACTAACAGTAAAACTAGCCTTTGAGTCCTAAGCCTAACTCTGAACATGACTCATATCCTAAAACTAAAACTAGCTCTAATTATCACCCTAACCTTAAAACTAACCCTAACATTAGACCAACCCTAACTCTAACCCTAAAACTAACCCTAATTGTAACCCTAGTTCTTATATTATCAATTGTCCTAATCCTTGCCCTAACTCTAACACAAAAACTAGCTCTACTCTGAGCCCTAAACCTAGCTTTAACCCTAACCCTAAGCATAGCCATAACCCTGGCTCTAAACCTATCCTTTACCTAAGTGAAACCCTAAACTTAATGGTAAACATAGACCTATGCCTAATCCTTAGGCTAAGCAAAATCCTAACCATATTAATAGTCCTGACCCTAGCCCTCATTCTAGCGCTAATCCTATCCCAAACTCAAATGCTAATCCTGACCCTTATTCTGACTCTAACCCAAACCCCACGTCTAAACCCGAATGTAACTCTAGAGTAAACCCTAACACTGGCTCTATAGATAAACTTATACCTAAACCTAACCCTAACCCAAGCCCTAAGAATAACTATAATTCTCACACTAACCTTATCTTTAGTTCTAAACCTATTCTTACCATAACCCTAACCCTAGCCCTAACCCTAGCCCTAATCCTTGCCCTATCCTTAGTCCTAGCCCTAACCCTAGATGTAACCCTAATTCTAAATCTAACCCTAATCCTAAGACTAAGCCTAACACTAACATTAGCCTTAACCCTAATGCTAATCGTAAAACTAGCCCTAACATTAAACCTTAACTTAAACACAACCCTAACACTACACCTAGACCTAAGCATAGCCTTAATTCGAGTCCTAACCCTAACCTTCAAACTAACTCTGACCCTGACTCATATTCTAACACTCAATCAAGCTCTAAATACCCTCCTAATATTAAACCATAACCTAACATTAACCTTATCCCTAATTTAAGTCCTAATCCTATACCTGACCTTGACCCATATTCTAAAACTAACCCTAGCTCTGAATATCACTGTAACCTTAAACCTAACACTAATCTAACCCTAAAACTAACCCTAGTTGTAACCCTAGATCTTATATTAGTCATGTCCTAACCATAGCCCAAACTCTAACACAAAAGCAAGCCCTAATCAGAGCTCTAAACCTAGCTTTAACCCTAACACTAACAATAACTCTACCCCTAAACCTAGCTGTAAACCTATTCCTTAACCTAAGTGAAAGCCTAACATTAATGGTAACCCTAAACCTATCCCTAATCCTTAGGCTAACCAAAATCTTAAACCCATTAATAGTCATGACCCTAGCCCTCATTATAGCTGTAAACCTATCCCAAACCCTAATGATAACCTGACTTTATTCTGAACCTAAAAATAGCCCTAGGTGTAAACATAACCCTAACCCTAGAACAAACCCTAACACTGGCCCTACCAGTAAACTTATACCTAAACCTAACCCTAAAACTTGTTATACACCTAAACCTAATCCTAAATATATCCTAAACTCTAACCCTAGACTAAAAAAACATAGTCCTAGCCCTAACAGTAATCCTTAACATAACCCAAACACTAACACTAGCCCTAGATCTAATCCTAGTCCTAATTCTGACTGTAACCCTAACTCTAACTCTAATCCGAACACTGACCCTGACTTTAAGGGTAAATCTACCTCTAAAACTGACACTAACTGAAAACATAAACCTAACACTAGACCTAGATATAACCCTAACTCTAAACCTATCCCTAATCATACCCTAACTCTTACATTACCCACAGCCCTAAACCTAGGCTTAAACCCAACACAAAACCTAGAGTTAAGTCTAGGCCTTACGCTAGTGATAAGTGTAACACTAATCCTAACCCTTGCCCTAACCCAAACCTAAACTTTGTCTTAGTCCTAACCCTAGCTTAAAGCCTAACTCTTACCATAAAAATAAACCTAGAATTGTCTCTAAATCTAACCCTAACCCTAGCCCTACTCCTAAGCTTAACCCTATCCCTAACCCTAACCCTAAACTTAGCCCTAAGACTAACTCTCTCACACTAGTCCTATCCCTAGTTCTAACGCTATACCTTACCGTAACCCTAACCCTAGCCCTAACCCTTGAACTATCCTAATTCCTAGCACTAATCCTAGATCTAAACCTAACTTTAAATCTAACCCTAAGCCTAATACTAACACTAGCCCTAACCCTAACTCTAATCATAAAACTAGCCCTAACCCTAATCCTAGCAGTAAATCAAAACCGAGAAATAGCCCTAACTCTAAACCTTAACTTAAACCAAACCCTAACACTACCCAAGACCTAACCATAGCCTTAATTCGAGTCCTAACCCTAACCTTAAAACTAATTCTGACCCTGACTCATATCCTAACAATCGCCTTAGCTCTAAACACCCTCCAAAGCCTAAACCAGAACCTAACATTAACCCTATCCCTAATTTGAGCCCTAACACTATACCTGACCCTGACTCATATCCTAACACTAACTCTAGCTCTAAATATTACCCTAACCTTAATCCTAACAATAACACTAGTCCTACCCCAAACTCTTACCCTAAAAGTGAACCTAATTGTAACCCTAGTTTTTACATTAGCCATTGACCTCACCATAGGCCAAGCACTAACACAAAAACAAGCCTTAACCTGATCTCTAAACCTAGCACTAACCCTAACCATAACCCTAACTCTAGCCCTAAACCTAGCTCTAACTCTATCCCTTACCCTAAGCGAAACCCTAACCCTAATGGTAACCCTAGACCTATCCCTAATACTTAGGCTAACCAAAATACTAATTCAATTAATAGTCCTGACCCTCCCTAGCCCTCATCCTAGCTCTAATCCTATCCCAAACCCTAACGCTAAACCTTACCCTTATTTGATCCTAACACTAACCGTAGGTCTAAAATAACCCTTCACCCTACACCAAATACTAACACTGGCCCTACTTGTAAACTTATACCTAAACCTAACCCTAAAATTAATTCTAGAACTACACCTAATCCTAAATGTAGCTTTAACTCTACCCCTAGACCTAAACAAAAATCTAGTTCTAGCCCTAACAATAATCCTTACCCTAAACCAAAAACTAACCCTACCCCAGGACCTAATCCTAGTCTTGATTCTGGTTGTAACCCTAAATCTAACTCTAATCCGAACAATGACCCTGCCTTTAAGAGTAAACTTACCTCTACACCTGAACCTAACCAAATATCTCAACCTAACACTGTACCTAGCCATAACCCTAAACCTAAAACTAGCCCTAATCATAATCCGAGCTCTTACATTACCTTCATCCCTAACCCTAGGCCTAAACTTAACACAAAATCTAGAGCTAATCCTAGGCGTTAACCTATCTCTAAGTGTAACCTTATCCCTAATCCTAGCCCTAACCCAAATTTAACCCTCACTTAGTCTGAACCCTAGCTCAAAGCCTAACCCTTACAACATAAACATAAACCTAGGACTATCCCTAACTCTAACCCTAACCCTAAGACTAACTCTAACTCTCACCCTAGGCATAAAACCAGTTCTAACCCTATTCCTTACCAGAACCCTAAACCTAGGCCTAATCCTAGCCCTTTCCGTAACCCTAAACCTAAAACTAGATCTAACTCTAACTCTAACTCTAAATCTAACCCTGAGCTAAGGCTAAACCTAAACTTTACACTAGCCTTTACACTAATCCTAATGCTACTTCTAAACCTAGCCCTAACTCTAGCCCTATCCCTAAAAAACAGAGCCATAGCCCCAACTCTAAACCTTAACATAAATCAAACCCTAACCCTACACCTAGCCATAACCATAGCCCTAATTTGAGTTTCAAGCCGAACCCTAATATGAATTCTGACACTGAATCTGACCCTAAAACTAACCCTAGCTTTAAACATCACCCTAACCCTAAACATAAACCTAACACTAGACCTAGCCCTAACCCTAACCCTAAAACTAGCCCTACTTGTAACCCTAGTACTTGCATTAGTAATTGCATTACCCTAACCCTATCCCTAACTTAACCCAAAACCTAGCCCTAAAACGAGCCCTAACCTGAGCTTTAACCCAAAACCTAAACTTAACCCTAACCCTAGCGGTAATAATAACCATAACCCTAGTCCTAACACTAGATCTAACCCTATCCATTACCTTAACTCTAACCCTAACCCTAATACTAATCCTAGGCCTAAACTTAACCTTATCCCTAATGCTAACCCTATCCATTACCCTAAATCTAACCAGAAACCTATACCTAAACCTATCATTACCCTAATCCTGAACACATGCTAATTCGAGCCCTCAATTTAAAACTTAATCTATCCAAATCACTAATTGCAACCCTTACCCTAAAAATACCCTTAACTCTAAATCTGAACTTAATCCTTAACCTAATCCTTACACTAGACATACCCATAAATCTAACCCATAACTATATTTAACTGCAATGTTGAACTTGAAATTAGCCCTAGACCTAATCCTAGCCATGAACCTAGCCTTAATCCTAACCCAAACCATAGCCTGAGCTTTATCCATAATGTCAACCCTTACCCTAGACCTAAAACTAGCTAAAACCCTATCATTTACCCTAAACCTAACAATAACCCTAAACCCAACCATAACCCTAAACCTAAGCCTAACAAAAAACCTAAACCTAACCCTAGCCCAAACCATAGGCCTAACACTAACACTAAGCCTAACACTAATCCTAGCCCTAATTTAATCCTATTGTTACCCTAAACCTAGCCCTATGACTAAATCTAACTCTTTTCCTGTCCCTATCCCCAGTTCTATCCTTAGAGCCCTAGCCCTAATCCCAGATTTAAACCTAACTCTAAATATAAACCTAACTCCAAATTTAACCATAGCTATAATTCTAAACCAAACCCTAATACTAGCCCTAACATTAATGCTAATCCTAAAACTTGCTCTACACCTAGGCCTAGCCATAAAGAAAAATCAAGCCACATCCTTGAAATCTAACCCATAACCTAAATCAAACCTTAACCCTACACATAATCCTAATCTTAACTCTAAAACTAACTCTGACCCTGACACTGACCCTAACATTAATCCTAGCTCTAAACATCACCCTAACCTTAAATTAACCCTAACTAGAGACCTAGCCTAAACCCTAACCCTAAAACCAGCCGTAATCGTAACCCTAGTTCATACACTAGTCATTTTCAAAACACTAGTCCTAAACCTGACACAAATCCTACCCTTAACCTGAGCCCTAACCCGAGTTTTAACACTAATCTTAACCCTAACACTAGCCCTAACCCTAACCCTAACCCTGGCCCTAGCTGTATCATAGCTCTAACCCTTTCCCTTACTCCAAGCCAAACCTTAACCCAAATGCTAACCCTAATCCTTAGCTTAACTTGAACTCTAACAGTTTTACTAGTCCTAACCCTAGCCCTCATTCTAGCTCTAACTCTAACCCTGACTCTTATTCTGACCCTAACAGTAACCTTAGGTCTAAAGCTGACCATAACCCTAAACCAAACCCTAACACTAGCCCTGTTGGTAACCCTATACCTATACCTATCCCTAAAACTAGATCTAGACAAAAAGTTAATCCTAAATATACGGTTATAAATCTAGCCCTAGACTTAAACAAAAACCTAGCTCTAGCCCTAACAATAACCCTTAACCTAAACCAAACACTATCCCGCATCTAGACCTAACACTAGTCCTAATTCTGGCTCTAATTAAACTGTAACCCAATCCTGAAAACTGACTCTGAACCCAACACTAAACCTAGCTCTAAACCTTACCCTAACCAAAAACCTAGTCCTAACATTAGAACGAGCCATAACCCTAACCCTAAAACTAGCCCTAAGCATTACCCTAGTTCCTACATTACCCATAGTCCTAACATTAGCACTCAAACTAACACAAAACCTAGCCCTAATCCTAGGCCTAAAGTTAGCCCTAAGCATAACCCTAACCCTAAACCTAGTCCCTAACACTAAACCTAACACTAACCCTTGCATTAGACCTAACCCTAGCTCAAAGCCAAACCCTTACAGTAAACATAGACCTAGCCCTAGCCTAAACCATAACCATAACTCTAGATCTAATTCTAACCTTAATCCTAGCCCAAACTTTAGCTCTAACCCTATCAATTAGCCTAACCCTATCAATTACCCTAACACTAAGCCTAGCCCTAATTATAAACCTATCCCTAACACTAAACACAACCCTAAACATAAATGTAAACCTAGACCTAACCATACATCTAACCATCACCATAGCCCTAACTGTAGCTAAAACATTAAGTCTTACACTAAACCTAATCCTAACACTAGCCCTATCCTATACCCTAACCACTAACCCTAAATCTAACATTATCCATTACCCTAAACCTAACGCTAAACCTAATGGAAACTCTAGACATAACCCTAACCCTAAACCAAACCCTAACCATAAAAATAACCCTAGACCTAATCTTAAACTTAACCTCGCCCTAGCCCTAAGCCTACTTAAAACACTAACCCTTATTCTAACTTAACCATAACCCTAGCCCTAAACCTAACACTTACCTAAACCAAACCCCAGCCTTATCCATAAACCTAACCCTAATCCTAGACTTAATCCAAACCATAACCTAGCCCTAACTCTAGCTCTAAATCTATCCATTACACTAAACACAATGTTAAACCTAATGGTAACCCTAACCCTATCGCTAAACCTAACCAATCCATTACCCTAAAACTTAACTGAAACCTAAAATTAACCTTATTTATTACCCTAACCCTAAGCCTAAACCTAACACTAATTCAAGCCCTAACCCTAAACTTTAACCAAAACCAAATGCTAACCCGGACCCTAACCTTAATAATACCCCCAGTTCTAAACCTAAAACTCACCGTGAATGTAACCCTTACACTAGACCTACCATAATATAACCCTAAAACTATCCCTAACCATAACCCTAGACCTGACATTAGCCCTAGCCCAAGCCCTAGCCCTAAACCTAACAGAAACCATAGCCCTAAACCTAGCCTTAATCCTAACACCAAACACTAACTCTAGCCCTAATCTTAATTCTAACCCTCACCCTAGCCCTAAAGCTAGCTATACACCACCCTTTCCCCTAAAATTAACCCTAACCCCAATGTTAAACCTAAAACTAGCCCTACCCCTAGGCCTAAACCTAACACAAATCCTAGTCCTAATTCTAGCCCTAATTTAGCTGTAAACCTAACCCTAACACTAAGCCTAGTCCTAAGTCTAACTCTATGTCTCGTCCTTGCCATATCCCTAATTCTAACCCTATACCTTATTATAAACCTAGCCCTAGCCCTAACCCCAACCCTAGATCTAACCCTAACTATAAAACTAACCCTAAACCTAAGCCTAAACCTCACTATAACAATAGACCTAAATCTAAAACTAATCCAAAATTCAGGCCTAACACTAGCCCTAGCCATAAAACAAAACCTAGACATTGCCCTAACCCTAACCCTTAGCTTAATCCAAAACCAAACCCTACATCCAGCCCTAACTTAAGCCCTAATTCGAGTCCTAACCCTAACCCTAAAACTAACACTGACCCTGACTCTGACTCTAACATTAAACCTAGCTCTAAACATCACCCTAACCCTAAACCTATGCTTTGCATGCTTCAGGGTAGGGCTACATTCACAAGGAACAAAGCAGAGTGTGTCCAGGAGAACTGATTGAGTGTCTGAAGCTTCAAGCAGCTAACACCAACTCTGTTTGTTATCCATCTCCATTTCCAATTATCCATGTATGTCAAGATAAAGTGAAACCTTAAAACACAAACTATTCCTGAAAGTGAACCTTGAACCAAGAAGTTCCAAACCTGGGTAATATAGTAAGGCTAGGTAAAAGATGAATCCTGCCTGGTATCAAAGAAATTTGAACAAAATTATCTCTAACCCTAACACTATTTCTAACCTTAGCCCTAAACCTAACCCTAACCCTAAGCTGTTCAGAGAACCCTTGATCATAGAAGTTCCAAATTTTGGGTGCCTAGTAGGGCAAGGTAACAGATGAATCCTGCCCAGTATCAAAAAATATCTGACAAAATAATTGGGGGAGGTGTTTCACTACATGCCTATTTCCCCTGTTTTTTTCCTAAAGTTCTCTTGGATAATGTTCTTTTGCATCCCATAGCTTTGGAAAACCTTTATTAGGAAGAAACCAGAGAGTGCCCACAGAGAACTGATTGAGTGTGTGAAATTTCAAGCAGCTAGCAGCAACCCTGTTTGATTTGCAGCTCCATTTCTATTTAACCTTATAGGTTCAAATGAAGTGAAACCTTAAAATGCAAACTGTTCCTGACAGTAAACCTTGAACCAAGAAGGCCCCAAACTTGTAAACATTGTAAGGCTAGGTAAAAGATGAATCCTGCTGAGTATCAATGAAATTTGACCAAAACTAATTCTAACACTAACACTCACTCGAACATTTTCCCAAACCATAACCCTAATACTATCCATAATCTGTTTAGAGAACCTTTCATCATAGAAGTTGCAAACATGTGGAGACAAGTGGGGCAAGCTAACAGATGAATCCTGTGCAGTATCAAAGAAATCTGACAAAGTGATTGTGGGAGGTAGTTTGGTACATGCATATTTTCCTGTTGTATCCTAAAGTGCTCTTGGATAAAGTTGTTTTTGCATGCTTCAGCTTTGGGATAATTTCATAAGGAAAAAATCAGAAAGTAATGACAGAAAATTGATTGAGTATATGAAGTTTCAAACAGCTAGCACCAATGCTGTTTGATTTTGAACTCCATTTCCATTTACCCATAGAGGTCAAAATAAAGTGAATCCTTAAAATATACACTGTTTTTGACATTGAACAACTGAATTGAGAAGGTCCAAACCTGGGATACATAAGAAGAGTAAGGAAAAGTTGAATACTGCACAGTATCAAATAAATTTGAACAAATTTAACCATATCTCTAACACTAGATCTGACTCTATCCCTAACCCTAACCATAAGCTGTTTTGATAACCTATGATCATAGAAATCCGAAAATTGGAGATCCTTGTGGGATGAGCTAGCACATGAATCCTGCACAGTATCAAAGAAATATAACCAAATAATTGGGGGAGGTATTTCAGTATATTCATATTTCCTTCTTTTCTCCCAAAGTGCTCTCAGATAAACTTGCTTTGCATGCTTCAGCTTAGGGCTACATTCACAAGGAACAAACCAGAGTGTGCCCATAGAGAAATGATTGAGTGTGTGAAGTTTGAAGCAGCTAGCACCAACCTTGTTTGATTTATACCTCCAATTCCATTTACCCATATAGGTCAAAATGAAGTGAAGCCTTAATAAAAAAAAAAAAAAAAAAAAACATTCCTGACAGTGAACCATTGAACTGAACATAGTAAGGCTAGTTAAAGATGAATTCTGGCAAGTATGAAAGAAATTTGAACAAAACTAACTCTAATCCTAACACTAGCTATAACCATAGCCCTAACCCTAACACTAACACTTACCCTAACATGTATAGAAAACATTTGATCATAGAATTCCCAAACTTGTGGGGAGCCTAGTAAGGCAATCTAACAGATAAATCCTGCCTAGTAATGTTACCAAATAATTGGGGGCGGTAGTACAGTATATGCATATTTCCCTGTTTTCTCCTAAAGTGCTCTTGGATAATGTCTTTTGCATGTCTCAGCTTTGGAAAACTTTCACTAGTAAGAAACCACAGAGTGCCCAGAGAGAACAGATTGTGTGAAATTTCAAGCAGCTAGCATTAACCATGTTTGATTTCTAGCTCCATTTGCATTCACACAGATAGGCAATAATGAATTGAAACCTAAAAATTCCAATTGTTACTGAAAGTGAACCAGTGAACCTTGAAGGCCCAAACTTGGGTACCTACTAAGGCTAGGTCAAGGAAGAATCCTGTACAGTATCAAAGTAATCTGACCAAAAAAAATTTGAAGCTCTTTCAGTACACGGGAATTCTGCTTGCTCCTAAAGTGCTCAGAGAAAAATCTGTTTTTTTTCTACTTCAGCTGAGAGCTACTTCCACAGGAATCAAACCTGAGAATGCTCACTGAGAACTGATCGAGTGTGTAAACATTCAAGCAGGTAGCACAAACCCTGTTTGATTTCCAGCTTCATTTCTATTTACCCATATAGGTCAAACTGAAGTGAAACCTTAAAATAAAAACTCTTTTTTACAGTGAACCATTGAATCAAGGCCCAAATCTGTGGAAAATAGTAAGGCTACATAAAAGATTAAACTTGCCCAGTATCAAAGAAATTTGAACAAAACTACCTCTAACCTTAAGACTAGCTCTAAACCTAGCTCTAACCCTAACCTTAAATCTAATCTAACCTGTTTAGACAAACTTTGTCATAGAAATCCAAATGTGGGGCTTCTAGTAGGGCAAGGTAACAGATGAATCCTGCCCAGTATCCAAAATATCTGACTACGTAATTGGGGGAGGTATTTCCGTACATTTATATTGCCCTGTTTCCTCCTAAACCGCAGTCTGATAAAGTTTCTTTGCATGCTTCAGCTTGGAGGAACATTCACAAGGAGGAAATCAGACAGTTCCCACAGATTACTGATTGAGTTTGTAAAGTTTTAAGCAGCTAGAATCAACCCTGTTTGATTTCCAGCTCCATTTCCATTTACCAATAGATGTCAACATAGAGTGAAACCTTAAAATGCAAACTATTCCTGACAGCGATCTGCTGAACCAAGAGGGCCTAAAACCTGGGGAACAAAGTAAGGCTAGGTCTAATATGAATCCCGCCCAGTATCAAAGATATTTGAACAAAAGTAACTCCAATCCTAACATTTTCTCTAACCCTAGTACTAACACGAACCCTATCCTGTTTAGAGAGGCTTTGGTCATATAAAGCCCAAACTTGGGGAGCCTAGTGGGGCAAAGTAACAGATGATTACACTGCAGGATCAAAAAAGTTTGATCAAATAATTGTTTGAGGTAGTTCATTCCATGCATATTTACTGTTTTATTCTAAAGTGCTTTTTGATAAAGTTGTTTTTGTATGCTTCAGCTTAGGCTACTTTCACAAGGAAGAAATCAGAGAGAGCACAGAGAGACCTGATTGAGTGTGTGAAGTTTGAAGCAGCTAGCATCAACCCTATTTGAATTTTGAGCTCCATTTCCGTTTACCATATAGGTCAAAATGAATTGAAACCTCAAAATACAGACTATTACTGTCAGAGAACCATTGAACTGAGAAGGCCCAAATCTGTGGAACATAGTAAGGCTTGGTAAAAGATGAATCCTGCCCAATATCAAAGAAATTTGAACAAAACTAACTATAAATCTAACACTAGGTCTAAACCTAGCCCTATCCCTAAGCATAACGTTAATTGTAACCTGTTTAAATAACTTTTGATCATAGAAGTCCCAACATTATGAAGCCTATTGGGGCAAGCTAAGAGATGAATAATCCACAGTATCAAGAAATCTGAACAAATAATTGCAGAGGGTAATTCAATACATGCTAATTTCCCTGTTGTCCCCTAAAGTCCTCTTGGATAAAGTTGTTTTTGCACGCTTCTTCTTTGGCCTATATTCAATAGAAAGAAAGCAGAAAGTGCACACAGAGAACTATTTGAGCATGTGATGTACCAAGAAGCTAATACCAACAATTTTTTATTTCCAGCTTCATTGTCATTCATACCTATAGGCCATAATGAAGTGACACCTAAAAATTCAAACTGTTCCTGACACTGAACCGTTGAAATTAAAGGCCCCGAATTGGGGATCATACTAAGGCGAGGTAAAGGATGAATACTGTACAGTATCAAAGTAATTTGACTAAAAATATTGAATCTTTCTCCTAAAGCACTCACAGATGAAGCTATTTCTTTCTATTTCAGCTTAGGGCTACTTTCTACTGAAACAAACCAGAGAATGCACACTGAGAACTGATTGAGTGTGTGAAGTTTCAAGCAAACTTTCAAACCAACTCTATTTGATTTCAAGCTCTATTTCCATTTACCCAAATAGGCCAAAATGAAGTGAAACTTTAAAATACAAACTGTTCCTGACAGTGATACTGAATCCAGAAGTCCCAAACCTGGTGAGCATAGTAAGCCTAGGGAATAGATTATTCCAGCCCAGTATCAAAGAAATTAAAAAAAAAAAAAAAAAAAAAAAACTCTAACCCAAACAATAGCTCTAAATCTAACCCTAACAATAACTGTAACACTAACTCTTACCTGTATAGCAAACCAATGATCCTAGAAATCCCAAACTTGGGGAGTCTAGTGGGGCAGGGTTAAAGATCAATACTGTGCCATATCAAAGAAATCTGATCAAATCATTGGGAGACTTATTTCAGTACATGCATATTTCTCTGTTTTCTCCTTAATGGCTCTCAGATACAGTTGTTTTTGCATGCTTCAGCTTTGGCCTACCTACAAAAGAAAGAAACCAGAGAGTGCCCACTGAGAACTGACTGTGTGAAGTTTCAAGCCCCTCCTACCAACCCTGTTTGATTTCCAGCTCAATTTTCATTCACATCAATAAGCCATAATGAAGGGAAACCTTAAAACACAAACTGTTCCTTACAGCAAACCATTGAACCGACAAGGCACAAACCTGTGGAGCAGAGGAAAGCCAAGTAAAATATGAATCCTGCCCAGTATCATAAAAATTTGAAGAAAACTAGGTCCACACGGGCACTCTCTGCACAGACAGAAGACTCCGCCATGTGGATGCTCTCGGTGCAGACAGAAGTCTCCGCTGTACATTCGCTCAAGTTTCAGATGGAAGTCTCAGCCTTGTGTGGGCTCTGGGCTTAGAGGGAAGACTCAGGTAGGCTGGCACTCTCGGCACAGAGGGTAGCAGCACAGAACACAAAGGTTTGCTTCGGGGTCACCAGACCAACCTCTGGACTTGACACAAGTTCAGCACAGAACCACCGAATTCACCAAACACCCTACATCGGTAACAGATGGAATCCGTCTTTCAAAACTTTACTCAATGTCTATCAGTGGGCATGGCTACAAGCTCAGTTCTGTTGCTGCTCAGGTACCTGGTTTCCAACTCCCCTACCTTTACCTGGATAACTCAAAGATTTTTCTCACAAGCTTTTTGTGGGACATAGCTATCAATGTGGAACAGCAACTGTACATGCACCTGGTTTCCATCTCAGAGACCAGGAATAGGGAGGTTACCGGTAGAAGCTCAAACCCTCTCACACTGGCTACCTCCATCACCCAGAGCACAGAGACTCTAGTTAGGAATAGACAACTCCAACTACTGCAAGAAAAGAAAACAGAGTTCTGAGATACTTTTTTTTTCTTTCTTACTTTTCTTTTCTCACTCTTCTCATCCATTATTCTCTACCCTAACCCCTCTTGTCATCACAACTTCAACATATGTGAAACCAAGAAATTTGCATAAAATTGGACTTTAAGAACTGAATCTGGTGCTGGGTTTGATACTCACCACCACATACAAATAAAGATGTTATGTCTTTCGAAAACTCAACAATAAATATTTTTTAAAAATCTCTCTCTCTCTCTCTCTCTCTCTCTCTCTCTCTCTCTCTCAAAAGAAAAAAAAAAACTCAATCACCAGAATAGTAAAATATAGAGGAATTGCATAGGCCCCACCTCACCTCCCTTTATTTTTTCTTATATTCTTTCTCCCTCTCTTTCTTTCTTTCCTTGTTATGTTTTATGTTGTTAGCATAAGGATTATGTAAGGATTAAGGTTATCATTAGGGTAATGGATAGGGTTAGACCTAAGATTAGGGCAAGGTTTATATATATGATTAGGGCTTTTGTTTGGGTTAGGGTTACAATTAAATTTAGGGTTAAAGCTAGGTTTAGGACTCGGATTAAGTCTAGGTTTTGGGTTAGGGTAGGGCTGGGGTTAAGACTACGGGTAATGTATGAAGTAGGGTTATGTTTATTGCTAGTTATAGGGTTAGGGTAAGAGCTAGGTCTAATGTTAGTGTTAGGATTATGGTTACAAAGATGATTGGAGCTAGGGTTAGAGTTAGGATCAGAGTCTGGGTCCGGATTAGTTTTCAGGTTAGGATTAGGACTAGAATTAGAGATAGGGTTAGGACTAGGTGGAAGATTAGGTTTGGTTTAGGTTAAGAATTAGGGTTAGGGCTATGACTCGTTTTTGTTTTAGGGCTAGGGTAGTGTTAGGTCTAGTTTTAGGATTAGTGTTAGCATTAGGTCTAGTGTTAGTGTGAGGTTTAGGCTTAGGTATAAGGTTAGATATAGAGTTAGGTTTAGATCTAGGGTTTGAGCTAGAGCTAAGGATAGGGGTAGGGTTAGGGCTGAGTTTAGGGCTAGGTTTATGGTGATGTTAAGGGATGGGGTTAGAACTTGGTATAGAGCTAGGGCGAGAGTTAGAGTTAGTCTTAGGGCAAGGGTTAGGGTTAGGGTTAGGGATAGGGCTAAATGAGGTCTGGGATTAGGGCTAAGGTTAGTTTTAGGTTTAGTTTTAAATTTAGAGCTACGGTTAGTGTTAGTTTTAGGGTTAACTTTAGGTTTAGGGTAAAGTATGGGATTATAGATAGTTTTAGGGCTAAGGTGAGGGTAAGAATTAGGGTTAGCATTAGGGTTAGGTTTATGATTAAGGCGAGGTTATGGCTAGAATGTGGTCTAAGTTTTGTGTTTTTGAGTTAGGACTAGGGTTAGAGTTAGGGCTAATGTCAGGTCTAGGGTTACAGTTAGGGATCCTTTTAGGATTAGGTTTAAAGCTAAGTCTCTTTTAGGGTTAGGTTTATGGTTAGGGTTCGGTCGAAATCTAGGGGTATTATTAGGTTTAGGGTTAGGTTTAGGGTTTTTGTTAGGTTAAGGTTTAGGTTTACTGCTCGAATTAGCATTATTTTTAAGGATAGGGTGACTATAGATTTAGGTTTAGGGTTCAGGTTATGTGTAGGGTAATGGATAGGTGTAGGGTTAGGGATAGGATTAGGATTTGGCCTAGGGTTAGCATAAGGTTTACTGTTGTCATTAGGGTAATGGATAGGTTAGAGCTAGGTTTAGGGCTAGGGTTATGCTAAGGATTAGGTCTAGTGTTAGGCTTAGGATTAGGGTTAAGACTATTTTTAGGGTTAGGATTAGCTTTAAGGTTAAGCTAGGGTAGGGCTTGGTTTGAGTCTAGGTTTTGTGATAGATTAGGTCTACAGCTAATGTAAGAACGTGTTATGACTTGGACTAGTTTTAGGGTTAATATAAGGGCTAGGTATAGTTTTATGGCTGGTTTTGCGTTAGGGAGATGTTTGTGCTAGGGCTAGTGTTAGTATCAGTGTCAGTGTTATGGTTAGGGTTAGGGTTAGGGTTAAAGCCAGAATTTGTTCTAGAGTTAGGTCTAGCGGATGGGTTAGTTTTGGGCTTAGGCAAAGGGTATTGTTAGGGCTAGGTCTAGGTTTTTCTTTAGGTCTAGGTTTCTTGTTATGGCTAGATTTATGATTAGGTTTAGGTCTAGGGCTAGTGTTAGGGTTAGGTTTACATATAAGGTTACCGGTAGGGCTAGCGTTAGGTTTCAGAATAGGGTAAGGTTCAGGTTTAGACCTATGATTAGTGTTAGGGTCCGAATAAGTGTCAGGGTTAGGGTTAGGGTTTGGGTTATGCTTAGAGCTAGAATATCCATATGGTTAGAGCTAGAATGACTAGGGTTAGGACTAGTAATAGAGTTAGGGTTTGTGTTAGGTTAAATATTAGGGTTAGCATTAGGTTTAGGGTTTGGCTTAGGGATAGGGTTAGAGCTAAGTTTAGGGCTTGGATTAGGGCAAGGGTTAGGGTCAAACTAGGTTTAGGGCTCAGATTATGGCTAGTTTTGTTTTGGGTTTAGGGCTAGGGTTAGAGCAACGGCTAATTTAAGACCTAGTGTTACAATTAGAGTTAATTTTGAGGTTATGTTTAGGTGTTAAACCTCTATTGTTAGGATTAGGTTTAAGGTTAGGGTGATATTTAGAGTGAGTGTTAATATTAGGATAATAGTCAGGGTCAGGGTTATGTTTAGGGTAAGGGATGTTGTTATAGCTAGGTTTAGAATTAGGATGAGGGTTAGAAGTAGTTTAGTGTTAGGGTATTGCTCAGTTATGTTTTAGTCCTAGAAATAAGGCTTGGGTTATTTTAAGGGTTTGGTTTAAAGTTAGGGTGGTGTTTAGAGCTAGGGTGAGTGTTAGGATATGAGTCAGAGTCAGGATTATTTTTAAGGTTAAATTTAGGACTCGAATTAGGGCTTGGGTTAGGTCAAGGTTTAGTGCTAGGATTTGGTTTAAGTTAAGTTTTAGTGTTAGGACTATTGCTTGGTTTTGTTTTACTGCTAGGGTTAGAATTATAGCTAGTTTTATGATTAGTGTTATGGTTAGGGCTAATGTTAATGTTAGGCTTAGGCTTAGGTTTAGTGTTAGATTTAGAGTTAGGATTAGATCTAGGATTAGGACTAGGAATAAAGTTTAGGCAAGTGTTATGACCAGGGTTATGTTTGGTTTAGAGCTAGGGTTAGGGTTACAGTAAGGGATAGGATTAGACCTAGGGATAGGGCTAGTGTGAGAATTAGAGTTAGTCTTAGCGCTAAGGTTAGGGTTAGGATTAGGGATAGGTTTGAATTAGGGCTAGAATTAGGGCTAGGGTTAGTGTTAATTTTAGACCTAGCATTAGGATTAGGATTAGGGTTAAGTTTAGGCTGAGGTATCACATAATAGCTAGGTTTATACATAGAGTGAGAGTTAAAATTAGGGTTAGATTTATCGTTAGGGTTAGGGTTATGATTAAGTCTTGGCTTAGGTTTAGGAAGTGGGCTAGGTGTTGTTTTAGGTTTAAGGCTAGGAATAGGGCTAGGGCTAATATCAGGTCTACGGTTTTGGTTAAACATACTTTTAGTGTTAGGCATATGGCTACAGGTAGTTAAGGGTTAGGTTTATGGTTAGAGTCAGGTTTAGATCTAGGGGTATTTTTAGCGTCAGGGTATGGATTAGGTTTTGAAATAGGTTAAGGTTTAAAATTATGGATCAAATTAGCATTAGGGTTAGTGTTAGGGTAATAATAGGGTGAGGTTTAGGGTTTAAGTTTGGTTTACAGTAATGGATATGTTTAGGATTAGGAATAGGGTTAGGTTTAGGTCTAGAGTCAGCATTAGGGTTATGGTTATGGTTATGGAAATGGATATGGTTAGAGCTAGGGTTATGGCTAGGATTATGGTTATGATTATGGCTAGGGTTAGGCTTAGGATTAGGTTTAAACTCGGGTTATGGCTCAGTATAGGGCTAAGTTTTGGGTTAAGTTAGTGCTAATGTTAGGGTAATGGTCTGAGTCAGGGTCAGGGTTAGTTTAAAGTTAGGGTTAGGACTAGAGTTACAGTTATGGTCTTGTTTAATTTTAGGGTGATGTTTAGAGCTAGTGTGAGTATTAAGATATGATTCAGGGTCAGGGTAAGTTTTAAGGTTAGAGTTGGGACTCGAATAAGGGCTAGATTAGGTCTAGGTTTACTGTTAGGGTTTATTTTAAGTTAAAGTTTAGTGTTAGAGTATTGCTCAGTTTTGTTTTAGTCCTAGGTTTAGGGTTAGTGCTAGTTATGTGATTAGCATAAGGATTAATGCTAGTGTTAATGTTAGGCTTAGGCTTAGAATTAGGTTTATATTGGGGGTTAGCATTAGATCTAGGGTTAGGGCTAGGTCTAAGGATAAGGTAAGTGTTAGGGCTAGGGTTTGGGTTACGGTAACGAGTACATTTAGAAATATGGATAGTTCTAGTTTGAGGGTTACTTTAGTCTTAGGGCTAGGGTTATTGTTAGTTTTAGGGATAGGGCTATAATAGGGCAGGATTAGGGCTAGGGTTAGGGTTCAGCTTAGGCCTAGCATTGGGACTAGGGTTATGGTTATGTTTAGGGTAAGGGATGTTGTTATAGCTAGGTTTAGAAGTAGGATGAGGGTTAGAATTAGAGTTAGGGCTAGGTTTAGGGTTAAAATTATGATTAAGGCTTGTTTTAGGGCTAGAATGAGGGCTAGTGTTTGTTGAAGGGTTAGGTCTCTAATTAGGGCTAGGGCTAATGTCAGGTCTAGTGTTGCAGTTAGGGATAGATTTAGGGTTAGGTTTGTGTCTAGCTCTAGTGAAAGTGTTAGGCTTAGTGTAAGGATCAGGTTTAGACCTAGGTGTATTTTTAGGGTCAGTATCAGGTTTAAGGTTTGTTTTAGGTTAAGGTCTAGGGATAGGGCTCAAATGAGTGTTAGGGTTAGGCTAATGGTAATGCATAGGGTTAGGTATAGGATTCAGGGTATATTTAATGTAATGGAAAGCTTTTGGGATAGCAATAGGGTTAGGGTAAGGCTTAGGCCTAGGGTTAGCATTAGGATTCGGATTATCATAAGGATAATTTATAGGGTTAGAGCTAGAGTTAGGGCTAAATTTATGGTTAAGATTAGGGCTAGAGTTAGAGTTAGGGTTTGGGTTAGAACTAGTAAACCTAGCTTAGGGTAGGGTAGGGTTAGGTTTAGGGTAAATGTTCAGTTTTGAGCTTGGTTAATCCTAGGGTTAGGGTTAGGTTTAGTGTTAGGTCTAGGGTTAGTGTTATGGTTGTGGTCAGGGTTACGTTTAGGGTTAGGTTTAGGGTTTTCATTAGGTTTAGGTTTAGGTTTACAGTAATAGATTGGGTTAGGTGCAAGATTAGCTTTTGGGTTAAGTTTAGGTTTAGGGTTAAGTTTAGTTTTAAAGCTGAGTTTACTGTTGGTTTTATGGTAAGGTTTAGGGTTTGAGTTAGGGTTAGGGTAAAACAAGGGTTAGGTTTAGTGTTTGGTCTATGATTAGGTTTATGTTTTGTGTTAGGGTTTTGGTTAGGGTTAGGGCTAGAGTTATCATTACATTTAATGTTAGAGATTGGGTAATGGCTAGGGTTAGAGCTAGTGTTAGAGCTAGTTTTAAGGTTAGGGTTAGGGTTATGGGTAGGGATAGGGCCTGGGTTATGTTTAGGATAAGGGATAGGCTGTGAGCAAGGGTTAGGACTAAAGTGAGAATTAGGATTAAGTTTAGAGCTAGGGTTAGGGTGAGAGCTATTCTTAAGGTAGGTTTAGGCCTCAGATTATGGCTAGGTTTTATGTTAGGTTTAGGTCTAGTGTCAGTACTATGGGTAATGTAAGATTTAGAGTTCTAATTATGGCTAGTTGTAGGGTAAAGGTTATAGCTAGGTCTAGTGTTAAGTTTAGATTTTGGTTTACTGTCAGGTTTAGAGCTTGGTTTATAGTTAGTGTCACGGTCAGGGTTCATTTTAGAGTTAGGATTAGGGTGAAAGCCATAATTAGGAAAAGGTTAAGTATAAGGTAAGGGTTACTGTTAGGGATAGGACTAAGTGTTTGTTTAGGTCTAGGGCTAGAGTTATCACTAGATTTAAGATTAGGTTTAGGTTTAGAGCTAGTATTAGTGTTAGGTTTAGGTATAAGTTTACTGGTAGGGCTAGTTTCAGGGTTCTGTTTCGGTTAGGGTCAGGTTTTGACCTATAATTAGTTTTAGGGTCAGAATATGGGTGAAGTTTAGAGTTTGATTTTGGGTCAGGGTTAGAGGAAGAATGAGGGCTAGTGTTAGGACTAGTAATTGGGTTAGTGTTTGGTTTTGTGTAAGGATTAGGATTAGGACTAAGGTTATCATTATGGATAGGGTTTGGCTTAGGGTAAGGGATAGTGTTAGAGCTAGGGTTAGGTCTAGGTTTAGGGTTAGGTTTAGAGCTAGGATTAGGGTTAGGGTTAGGGTTAAATCTAGTGTTAGGGCTTGGATTAGAAGCTATGTTTGTGTTAGGGTTAGGTCTAGGGTTAGGGCTATGGCCAATGTAAGAACTAGGGTTACTTTTAGGGTTAGTTTTAGGGTTAGGGTTTGGGCTAGGAGTGGTGCTAGCATTAGCTTTAAGGTTAGTGTGACATTTAGAGCTAGGGTTAGAGTTTGGATAAGAGTCAGGGTCAGGGTTAGTTTTAAGCCTAGGACTCGAATTACAGGTAGGTTTATGGCTAGGTAAGGATTAGGGTATGCTATAGGGTAAGGGTTAGGGTTAGAGCAATGGCTTGGTTTTGTTTTAGGGCTAGGGCTATGGTTAGGGCTAATTTTAGGATTAGCAATAGTGTTAGGGCTAGTGGTATGGTGAGGTTAAACTTAAAGATAGGGTCATATTTTGAGGTATGTTTAGATCTAGGGTTAGGGATATGGTTTGGGTTAGGGCTAAGGTAAGGTCTAGGGTTAGAAATAGAAATAGGGCTAGCGTGAGAGTTAGTCTTAGGGCTAGAGTTAGGGCTAAGGTTGGGACTAGGCCTAAATTAGGGCTAGGATTAGCATTTGGGTCAGTGTTAAGGTTAGGTCTATGGTTAAAGCTAGGGATATGGTTAGTGTTAGTGTTAGGTTTAGAGTTAGGTTTATGGGAATTGATAGGGTTATAGGTAGGTTTGTAGCTAGGATGAGCTTTCAAATTCAGGATAGAGCTAAGGTGAGGTTTTGGGTTAGGATTAAGGCTAGGTTTAGGGCTAGGATGAGCCCTAGAGTTTGTTTTATGGTTAGGGCTAAGATTAGGACTAGGGCTAATGTCAGGTCTAGGGTTATGGTTAGGGATAGTATGAGAGTTAGGTTTAGTGTAGGGGTCAGGTTT